>NC_079558.1:18285000-18345000 GCF_015846415.1 Triplophysa dalaica | reverse complement strand
CAAACAGCTACTGCATATTAAATATATCAAACACAATCTGCATAAAATAAAATAAAATCAATAAGCCAACAAATAATAAAAAAACATGTTGTTTTTGTAGTAAAAGAAATATTTTTTGTCTTCAAAATTGATTTCAAACATTTCAGATAAAATAATTATTATGATTTTTGGCTCAAACATGACTTTAGGTTTAGTAAGCATGATCTTGGCATTCAGAACACTTTAACTGTGACACTAGGCAGAAGTCTCTCGCACGAGCACGAGATGCCTGATGTAACTTCAGAAGCTGGAAAACACCCTGGAAGAGCGATGGTCACCGACTGCTAATGGACACAAAGAGGACACAGTATCTGCAGTAAGTTTCCACATTAAACTGTGTGCCTCTTCAGCCTATCCTGGCAAAAGAACACGCCACATACATACTGACACGCCTGCTTCTGACAAACTCATTTCATGTCTATTGTCCAACATAAAAAAAACTACACGACACTTCACAACAACATCAGCTGACTGACAAATGCCTGTTTATCCTGCGATCACATTAACACACATCTAGTCCGCATGTGAACACAATTAAAATGTATAAGAAGGCCAAAAATATTTTTCTTTCAAGCAAATGGTGCTTTATATATATTAAGTACAGTATATTTCTATCTATAGAGTGTTTTATCGGACACGTGCGCCGGGGCTGCAGTTAACTTCCGGTCTGTGTTTGGCTAGTGTGAAATAATATAACTATTTATATTTAATTTATGTTCATATTAATTTCCATTATTATTTTATAGTATAATAATTGTTTTAAATGAACAAGTTTGTAAAAACTTAAAAAAATTGCATTCAAAGAAACTGTGTGATACATTGACATCTAGCGGTTGAGCTTGGTATCACAGTCTAAATTCAAAATATTGGAGAGAGGAGTTTAGCCAAATAACAGTTGTTCTGGGTTTCTTTTCATCCTTATCAGAAAATAATCTACAGGCACTCTAATGTTTTTAAATGTGAAGCGGAAGTTAAGGGCAGTCCACAAAAATAATGTTTGTTTATGTTGTCACTTTGAAACACTTTAAATGACCAAACCAATCACCAACCTCCTGCATAATAACCTATAAATGATCATATGTTGTCCGTTGTAAATCCTCCATCACATCGACATGTTTACTGGAGTGTTTTCCATTGTTGTGGTTACAAGTGTGAAGTGTTTGGACTCTTTAAGTGGGCTGATGATAGATGATATGAGAGGTGTGAGCACCGAGATGAGCCTCTGATGTCACGCTGTCCAGCACCAGTGACATTTTCCACTGCCCTGGCTGACAGTTTGGGTTACAGCCGGTTAAGAAAACCTGTATAAGCTTGCCACCCTCTCGCCGCACATTCTGACTGGATGAATTTGATCAGGCGATATGAACCCTGTTTAGAGTACATACATGTGTATGAAAATATTTAAAACAGTATCCGTCTCCAAACATGCACAGTGTGCTAAATGTCCATTTTCCAAAGTTGGATGAGCTGTATGTGGGTTCCAAACCATCCACTTACGAAAAGTTTGAACCTGTGGGCTGGAATGTTTAGACCCCGACTGGCCTCAAATCTCTCCTAAAGCTGAAGAAGAGACAATGGTCGCCGGCATTCCTCCGTACAGAAATGAGAACGTCTCAGCACATTCACTTGTGCTGTTTCAGCTGTGAAAATAAGCAGTAAGTCCGAGCGCTGGTCTTTCCTCAGGGGTCAGTGGATAGCTCACAGCAGCTGGGTGCTGGGCTTTGACATTGTGCCCAACAAAGAAAAGATGGATGAAATGACAGAGAACACTACAGGCGGCTGGCCAGGTGTTCTTCACAATGCAACGTTTGACTGCATTACGGCCCCTTGACCTGCGGTGACCTTTTCAAGTCTCCATCGGCTCGTGTTGACTTTGCTCTTGTCACATTTCATTTCAATCATTTTAGTTTGAATGCTGAATTACAGGACATATATTTCACCACTTTAAAACATGCCAGAGGTTGTCATCACATATTTTGACATTAAATTTATAAATGTTGTCATTTATTGGATACTTTATCTTAATGTTATCAATGGGTCTTAGTTAAAACTGTTAGTTTAAGTTTGTGTTTTTCAAAAGAAACATCTGAAATGTCTCTCTGATATTTTTCTGGCTTTTAGTTTTCAATGTTTACAGCAGGGGGCGATGTTATGCATCTTTGAAAAGGGTACGATAACGCAATAATTCTGGTGATAAAAAAATTGAATAAAGCTTCTTTTGATCCGTTCAATGTTTGCATTTTCATACCACAAAATATTCTGGGGGTAGTAAATGTTGAGAATATGAAAATGCTGGTGCTAGTTAGAAAGCTTTCAAACATTAAACTTGTTCATTTCTACGAGTTAAGAAATAAATCCATCTTGCTCAATATAAAACTGGGAAGTTTTTGTCTGAGATAAAAATGTTATAACGCATTCAGCCATATAGACGGCTTTAGCTGCAACAACATAAACAAATGTTATGTGGCCCAAACTTTACTCTTTTACTGTATGTAATACATTCACATGAATTAATATTATCACCAAACACAGAGTGGAAGGCGTGAAACCGTCTATAGTTATTCTCTATTCATGAAGTTTCATCTGTTAAAGTTCTATAAAGTTATATTGGGTAAATAACAGCATGTTATGCCTTCAACTTCACAGGCCGCATGACATTCAGCTTCTCCGGCACGTTGCAACTCAAACCTGTTTGTGTCGACCACAATTGGTTTTGCATGTTGTCTCTGATCAATTCGTTATATGTTTATAACACACATGTAGTGTTTTTGGAGAGCATGTTCACATCTCATGTAGAATCTGTGTGCTGAAGGAAAGGCAGGGAAAGTAACTATTAAAATGTATTTCACAATGACAAAATACATGGTTTTAAAAGTAATCTGTAAAGTATTTCATTAGTTTACACACATTTTGAAACTTAATCTAAATAATTTAGAATCCTTTGCAATAGTAAGTAGGTACATAAAACAAAGGGATCAACAAACAGAGGACTTGGCTTTCCTCAGCATATTATTTTAAACAAGAGCAGTTTTACAGTTTTCCCTCGTTGGACATTATACTCCACAATTGTGAGTGTATGTCTAAGACAAGAAGTCAGAAACGTGAGATATAAACACAAAATTCCCTGTTGAAAAAGCTCAGCTGGTTTGCTATGTTTTAATGCTGGTCATGTCCTGGTTTAAGCTGGTCAAACAACATCAAAACATACCAGTCCAAGCATCAGGGCTGTGAGACAAAATGTCACAATTACCTAAAAGATGACTTAAAAAAGAAACTTGCAAACAACTATCACAAAACATGAAAACATTCGTTGATCATTCAAGTGACCGCACATTCAGAAGCAAGGCTATATGTACTTTTTTTAATATGGCAATTTGTATAAATTCACTCAGTTTGTCTTGTGCAGTATACGTCAACTTCTAATATGTGAAACAGCTTTTTTCAGGAAAGTAAGAAATAAAATTAACATGCACTTACTATGAAACCAGATCACTCTTACTTTATATATTACATATATGTAATTTATGTGCATAACTTAAGTTTAAGATGCTTATGCAGATCGTCAGAGTCAGTGAATCGCAGATTGCCGTTCACATGAACTGCCTGATACAGTTAATATTTCTGTTTAAATGACATAAATGACATTAAAGTAATCACTTTGGTAATCTGAAATATTTTTTGGATGTAACTGTGATTTGTTTACAGGCCATTTAAAAGTTACTCTAATGAAACACAGATAGTCAAATGTTGTATTTTAGATACGTTACTATAGCTGCATGTATCTGTCTGATGGTTATTGAATCACAGCTTTAACTGTGAATGCATCGCTCACTTCACTTCAGTTGTTTAAAGGACATATATGGTGCTGTTTTCAGACGGACGGACCAATCTCAAGTCCACAGATAACAACTGTCATTATGATCTTCAAGGGACTTCTCTCCACACAAACCTGTTCTTCAAACTAATGAACAGAAAGTGCTCCTTTCATTCTCATTCATCTTTCATGTTCTTCACTGAGAGATTAAGTGCATATTTAATTTAAAATTGTATACATTTTCTTATTTCTTTCTTTCTCATATTGGTGGTGTACATGCTCGAAATTACAACGTACCTTTCTTCCAGTACATTATCTCTTAATTTTAGGGACATTTCCAATAACGTTAAAACACAACACAATTAAAATAGAAATTAAACAGCTGTAATAAATGAATGTGGAAAATCGCTAGAGATTATACATATCATTACAGATTTTATTTACAGTGCATCTCATTATCTTAATCCTCACAATCTTGATCTTCTTAATATGTAATTTGATTTCTTAATAAATATTTATTTATTGCACAAAGGATTTGACTACATGGACCTGTGTATGGTTCTGTGATGAATAAAAGCAGGATAAAAAAATTTGCCTAGGAGTAAATAGTCGGCTAAACAATAAAAAGTAAAGGAAGATAAATACTCTAAATCTTCTCTGACAAGCTCTCCATACAATCAGTTAATATGGTATGTTCATTATTAGTACATACATTAAAACATTTTGTTTTACACTTGTTCACAACAATACTTTTTTATAAGGGTTGTCCAGACCAGCAAAATACAATTTCTGTGATCAAACAATATTATTTCTCTATATTTTGATACGTGTGGATCCCACTGTTCTCTCAAGTTTAAAATGACTTTCACAACTTTATTATTTTGTTCTGAAGGG
Organism: Triplophysa dalaica; assembly: GCF_015846415.1. Taxonomy (NCBI): domain Eukaryota; kingdom Metazoa; phylum Chordata; class Actinopteri; order Cypriniformes; family Nemacheilidae; genus Triplophysa; species Triplophysa dalaica. The sequence goes on along the minus strand of NC_079558.1, from coordinate 18,340,253 downwards.
GTGTGGATTATTTTTTAGAAACCGGTTTCTAACGGTCTTGTATGAGTTTCATACACTTGCTCCAGGAGGTCAGAGACTGGCTGACAGATGTTTGTGAATCCAGATGAATTGAGAATGCTGTCAGATATTGTAAGTATCTCTTTGGGTATGACATACGCTTGTGTTTGGTTCGAGGCTCAGAATGCTTATGGAGAAAAAACCCGTCATGAACCACAATCTAGAAGTTATTACGTGTGAAAGTGTGTGTTCAGTCAGCAACATGCCAAGCACATTTATGACGTCGTGTGAGGAATGAAACAGAATCCAGCTGAACTTCTGGAGGACGTAAAGATTGATGATGTCGGGCGTCTTGTGCTTCAGTGTGAAAGGACGGGTGCAAAAATAGCCAGCTTACATAAGCTCACGTCAAGATGGCGTTCATTGAGTAAATAGATTGTGGAGTGTACGTCCGGAGAGCTCCTACAAGATGATGCAATAATCTTACATCTTTTATATAGATAATGAAATATAGTTTCATTTTTGTTACAGTCATTCATATTCAATGATGACTAAAATAAATTAAAAAAGAGTGATTTAGTGAACTTTGGACAGTCCTGAATACCAACACTCCTCACAGGTCACTCTTGGTGTCCTTGAGGTGGGGGCTGCTGGTCGGCCAATCAGCTTTCAGGAACTTCGGTCACATAATCAGCTGTGCGATGCACATAACAGGATCTCCTCTGCTGATACATATAGAGAATGTTTACAGAAGATGCTTCTCACCAAAACAACAGAGAGACACCAGACAGCTGCATGTCCAGCTCATAATACTGCCCAAACACAGTCGACACTCCTGAAGCATAAAGAGCAGGGCTACTCAAAGTCCGGACTCCGGGCCGGATCCGGACCCGCAGTGAATTAAATCCGGACCCGCTTGTTTGTCTTGTGGCGCCGCTCCGCTCAGACCAATCGACGCATGACATCACATGACCGCGAGAGAAAGTGACGAAACCCACCTGGTCATGTGCTTTTGAATCGCTCTCGCGATTGTTTCCGTGACAAACAAAAGTTTGTCTTCGGCCAGTTTATCCTTCATTTTCTTAATAAAACAAACACAGGCGTAATTACATTCAGACTTGAATATCGCCCTTTCTGTCACTGCAACACACAAACACACACGAATGACTGGATAACAGTACACTTTCTAGCACTGTCTGTGTCTGCAAATGCTTAAATCTAATCCTTCGATTTAACACACACATGATGTACCATATTCAAGGTCTTGTGGCTTTCATATACACACACAATTCCTCACCGTCGTTGCATATTAAATACCCAAACTTCGCTAAAACGCTCACAGACGGTCATTTTCTTTCTCTCCTTCCTTTTGTTTTTAATTCTCCCACCCTCCCGGATCTGTTTCGCCTCCATTTCTGCCTCTCTTCCGCCGGCACGCCCATAAATGAGTGCAAATTAGTGCCTGCCTGATGAAAAAGGCATTGAATTTTTTTTTAGAGAAATTTAGTTAATATTTATATATGATCTCATCCACCCGCGACAGAATGTATCCGCGAACCGGATTTAACCGCCATCCGCGCATCACTAGTGCGCGGTTCTATAGGTGAGGATGTCCGTTACTAAAATAAAGTTAACAAAGAAAACAGAGCTTTTAAAAATGACTGGACAGAGAGGTACGGATTCATGTGGCCCCAATCCAGCACAAAGCCGTTCTGTTTAATTTGTAACGAGACAGTTGGAATTATAAAAAGTGGAAATGTCAAACGGCAACATGAAACAAAACACAGATATTTTGAACAGCAGTATCCACACAACACAGAGGTGAGGACAACGAAACTACAACTGCTCTATATTTTGCACCATTTTATTTTTGGCCTATACCTTTTGGTATGTTTTGCCACTTTTGGATTTGTTGTAGATGTATTTTAAAAGCAAAATACTCTCTTTTTTCAAAAAAGTAATGTTAATTCATTATAAAAAGTTATAAGGATGTGTATTAAAAAACTAATTTTGAAACAACCAATTGTCCGGAGCTTTGACATTCTCGTGAATTCAGATTTGGACCTTTGAAAGTAGCCCTGATATAGAGCGAAAAAGAAATGAAGGAAATTCTTCACAATCTCAAACAAACATGTCCATTCTGTTTGTGGAACAGAGTGATCCCATTTTTCTGCTAAAGGGTAGTGTGAAATGACACCTGTCTGTCTCATCTGTGTGCTCATGTAACACGGGCCTTCAATGCCAAACATCTTTTGGGGTTACCGACGGTCACATAATAAACATGATTTCCAAACGTAAGCCACTGGAAACTGCAAGATTGTAAATAGACGTAAATGTACATATTTAAATATTTATAGAAATATAAATATAGTTTTCTAATGCATTGGTACAATCCAGTACCTCAGAGATGACATATTTTTGTAGGCCGACCCCGAATGAAGTGCCGCGCTGGTTCCCTCGACTGAAAGCCTGTGCATGTTTGGAAGATCGCCAGAAATCAGCTCTGTGATTAACAATGATTTATGATGTTTACACGTTTTATTCAAGATAATCTTTACAAATGAACACCACATGTGTTACTTTTGAAGCCAAAGTACTTTCGTCAGAAGGAAAAAGCTAACAGGATGCTATAAACAGACTACACTTAATGTCGCTCGATATTAACGTCACCACCACCAAGCCTCCGCAACTCTTTCAAACTGTATTCAAAATGTGTTCCCTGGTAATTACTCTGAGAATGAATCCGCATCTATGTTTTAAAAGATTTGAGCCCATGTTGCACTATTTGTGAACTTTATTATATGCGCAATGAGGTTACGTCCCCACCAAAGGAAGCAGTCGCTTTTAGCCACTTGTTAGCAACAAGTGTTTTAAAGACACAATAAAGGTGTTAAAAATCACAAGCGGGTTATAACTGGTGTGTTTTATGTCATAGAATAAAAGGTGAAAATATTTAGAGGTTTTGTTTACCACAGGCCATATTTCAGGTGATTTACCGAAAACCCATTAAAAAAACTCATAGGCTCCGTCTGAAATCTTCCATACGATATAGTAGACGAAAATGAGTATGAGTCTTGACTGAAACCTCATTATGCACAAAACAGTAGGCTAGAAATAGCCGGATGGTCTACTACTTCCGCAGAGATTTGTGAGTTTGGATCGGATAGAAACGTATCTATCACATGACGCCACGGGAGCTGAGCAACGGTCAAACTTCAAAAATAAATCAAATAAATATTGCGGAAAACTTCAAGGCGGACTCCTGTTTCTTATGTACGTGCCAATAAATGAATTTCTTGTGACTAAATGATGTTTTTATTAACGCTGACCTGTAGGATGTTGTTAATAGGTCAGGTCAAAGAGCATACGGGTCACATGACCATAAAACATGGCGGATGCAGTATGTCCAAAAGGTATTCATACTACTCCCACTCATACTACATAGAACGTACTGTTTAAACAGCCAATATGTGTGTAGTTATTCTGATTCAGTTTGTACTGTCACAGTATGCGATTTTGGATCCATAGACTTCGGAGCGGTGGAACCGGAAGTACTAAAATGCTAACTCGCTTACAGGTTTTGCATACAAAAGTATGTCATTTCTTCGGCTCCCTTTTATATTTTTGTCTAAATATGTTAGAAGATACTGAACAAAGACTGCGACTTCTTTAAATAAGTTGTGAACTACACAGGTCAGTATTTTTTCTGCGTCAGACTAACTTGCATTAGCTCGAAACTTATTAACTCTTGGGGAGTTGCAAAATGAGCATATTTAAAAAAAAAAGTGGAATGTTCCTATAAGATATAATCGAAGAAAGGATTTGAACACCCTGATCACGGTCCAGTCGGACTCTTCAGATCCGTTGATCTGTGTTTAATGTTTAAACATCAATAATGTCTTATTATCTTTATGTTCTCACATGTATGGCTTTGAAAAATCTGGAAGTCAGTAAATGAGTTCAAAGATCTTTTAACATTTCTTGTCCGTCAATGTGGATCTTAACAGCGTCTGTCCTCTTTCAGGTATACTGTATGAAAGCGAACAGGTTTGTAACAGCACGAGAGTGAATTTGAATTTCACATTGAAAGTAAAGTGTAAAGAGTGAAAGTGGTCTGACAGCAGACGGGCTTGTTTGAGTCTGATGAAGTGTCAGCTCGAGCTCATCTCCAGGCTTTTAACAGGCACTCTCTTTATTAACTACGCATCTATTACAGCTTCTATTTTAAGCTACAGATCCTCAACAATATGCTGCCATATAATGTTATGCATATTGAAACCACCTCCTCAAATTTCTCTTGCATGTGATTATATTGTTCACTGCACTGTGTGGTGTTCAGCACAAATAAAGTGCACTCTGGATAAACATCCAGTAAAGCTGACCCTCTCCCTTATCAGTTATGATCTTATATGATGTGATTTGTTTTTTAAATCCTTCAATATATATATTCAATCAAATGCCATTTCATATTTTTGCAAGAGATTCTTAGTGACACACTTAGTGCAGATGTGACCACAAGTGGGCGCAATAACATCACTCCCCGCATGTGCACATTTCACACATTCTGCCAGATATAAACATAATAGAAATTGGATTTCATTTATGTTTTTTTATCTTTCCGTTTCATTTGAATGCAGAATGACTAAGTGTTTTAGTATTGAAGTTCTTCGGGGCTCAAACACATAACCCTGCGGCCGCTAGCACAATGTTTTAACAACTGAGCATTATGCACGCTGTATTTTAACAACATCTGGAGACACCCTAAGACTATAATGTGCCTTAAATTTGGTCTAAACTGGTTCAATTTGTAAACTACGTGGGTGGCTGCTTAGATATGATTTAAAAATGATTGACAGATCTGCATGGGCACGCTCTTCTCAAATGTTTCAAACTCATTTAAACTTTTAAACAAAGACGAAAACAAAATAGAGTTTCATATTTACCCTTGTATCATAACTGCTGGTCCGCTCTAGATACGTCGCCAAACAGCACTCCAAAAATGGGTGAAATATAAACTGGCTAAATATGAATTGTAACAGTTGCTTAACATTATTGCTTATTTTTAAACATCCTCTGAACAAGAGGCTTTAACTCTGAACTATTTTCACCAAACTAGAATCCATCATATCATGCTGCGTTTCTCATTCTCAAACCCCTCCAGGTGACATCATCCTAACCACATGCAAATCTAATGAAACGCACAAACCAATTTATTTGTGCCATCTCTCCGCACCGTACGCTCATTATAGATTTGATCGGCATTTCTTTATAAAGAGGAGTGCATTTGATCTTCAGATGAACGAGTCACATGGGTTTCGATTGAAACTTACTTCAGTTTGGCACCAGCATCATCGTAGCCTTTGTTTGAGACGTCGTCCAGACCTCCTATCAAATGCTTGAAGGACCTGAAGATTGAAAAAAAGAGACATTTAATCTATGTAATATCTTTATCTGAGCGTTTTCTTTCACTTAAAGATACATTTGATTATATTGAAATGTGGATCTTTAATGCAAAGCAATTTGACTAGAATTGCAAACAAATCACAACTCGAATTCAGAATATATCAACAGAAATAGCACTATAATTGTGTTTTGAACGACAATAAATGTTTGAACATGAAGATGTACATTAAGTCGCTTTGGATGGAAGCATCTGCTTAATGCCTAAATGTAAATTCAATGAAGATTTAAATATATGATGCTAGCTTGAGACTTATGCCTTGGAATTGCCATTTGTGTGTGTGTGTGTGTGAGCACACGTGTGTATGTCTGTGTGTGTTTGTGTGTCTGTCTGTCTGTCTGTCTGATGTAAGAGCGTGCACAAAATACTGAACATGTTATATAAATTAAAAACAGAAATAATTTATTGCTTTTCTTTAACTGAATGGTTGTGTTGTGTTGTGTGTTGTGCGTTGGGCATCTGTCTATGACTTCAACCATGTGAAAGGTGAATTAAGGAAATATTAAAAAGAATACTTTCATTAATGAGTTTCCTTTTTAGGCATTAAAAACAAACAAGGCCTAGCGTTAATTACTGACCATGCACATTTTTATTCACCTTTTAAACAAACTTTACAATCACAGTACCATAGCATGTTTTAGTTAAGAAATAAAAGCAATGATGCACTTCATATTCATCACACATAATTAGACATTAATTAAGTATGTTTGTATAGAAAATGATCACTGTATTGTATTTTAATTTAAATGTGTAAAGCTACCTGTATCGGTAATGATACTCAATGTTGCGTGAACAGTATGACAAGAGAATGTTAAACTAGAAAAATATAAAGAAATCTGTTAACCTGGTGGTAAGTGTGTGTGTCTGTGTGTGTGTCTGTCCGTACGACAGTGCACAGAATACAGAACATGTTATATATAAATATATATATAAAACTAAAATAGTGCATTGTTTATAACTTCAACTTTCAGTTATAACTGTCAATAACTTCAACCATGTGAAAGGTGAATTAATGAATGAATATAGTATTTTGCCTGGTTACAAATAACCAGAGACGTCTCCCTTTCTAAATGCAGCGGTAACTATATCTATTTACGGTCGTTTAGTGACAGAAATATCTGACGTCCGGCTTTAGACACGATTGGAAGCCAGTAATAGATTCTATTGCACCCGTTTGATCCATCGGTCAATTCTCACATGCTTATTACAACTTTAACAAACCGGGTCAAACAGGATAAACTATTTTACGCTTGAGGGTCACAGAGTTTTAAATCGTAATGTCATTCTTTAATGGTGTCGTGACTCAGAAGGTCTTTGCAGTCCTGTCAGCGGAGGTCACACAGGACTTTATAACACGATGAGGTATAAAGATTTGATTTATTACACACACGTTGACAGTGTGAATTCAATTTTATCACTGTCCATCTATTTCATCTTGTATTCTTAGAACGGTCCACTGAATTGGTGTCAGATATGAGGGCATGAATCGTGTCATTCATTATTACTGAGGTGAACACTATTAATGGAACAACGCTATCTTTCACTCACATCTATAAGGAGAATTGTGTCATATCTGCTTCACTTGCGGCACCAAACACAACATCAAAAAATAAAAATTATTGTTTTTATTGTTGGCGGTTTCATCCGATGGAATGTATACAGGGTAAGTGGTACATTATGTGAATAGTATGGCGATTATTCAGACCCAAAACTCGCGCCCATGAAAAGCGCACACAACAGTTAGGCGAGTTTACACACACCCTCACGAGTGCGCAGAACAGTATCCACGCATGGAAAATAATCCTTGAGAGAGCACATTTCTGCTCAGTGTTCAAAAATGCAGTCGTGATCAAATGTCAATGTAACAGATGGCAATCAAAAGTGATCAATTAAAGGATCTGAAAAGTCTGCCATTGTTCCGCCTCTAAAGTCTCAGAAGTCAAGTCGACGAGCAAGCAAGTGTTGAGCAGTTGCGAGAGCAAAGAGAGAATTGCTCGCAGACTGCGTTTTCGCACTCGTTGACTTGTTTACACAAGTTTTGGGCCTGAATGAACGCCATAGAATAATCTCATAGCTTAATAAAATGACTATTTGAATCGTATAACAAGTGGCCATCCATATTTTTCACATTAAAAGTGAAAAACAAAATAACAAAAACAAGGCCTTTTAATGAGCCTTTTGTAAATAGATTTCTGCAGTGAAGGTTATAGTCAGTCTCCACAAGAGATTTCTTATTTTAGCAGGAGACGGAAAGTGTCTGCTGAGACGTGAGAGGTGTGAGTATTGCAGGCTAAGACATTATTCTGTCACACATGCGTTATTTCCCACAATCTGCTGTCTAAGACTGGAAGCAACTGGCGTGAAATAGCATGAATTTACAACGGGAAAGTCACGGGAGGTCAAACCAAATTAGCGGCAATAATTTAATGTGTGCAAAGTGGAAGAGATGAAAGAGTAATCAGATTTCACACACACACACACAGAGGGAAAACTCACTCTCTGTCGATGACGAGACAGGTGACCGCTTCAGCAGCGATGACATTAGCCGTCCTGATGTCTTCTCTTAGTAAAAAACAAAAAGCATGCGTCACTCACACACCCACAAAATCATATGACAGCATATTTATTATTGATCAATTACTGAAACACATCACTTAATAGACACCGATACATCAGAGAATAACAGGACCAGGGATATTCACAACCATTATGTGTTTGAAGGCAAATATCAAAATGAAAAAACTGATTTCAACAAACAGTGACTGATAGCTAGTTGGGTGAAGTTGGTTTCAAAGCTAAAACATAATACTTTCATCAACAAGTTTCATTTTTAGGCATTAAAAACAAATAAGGCCTAGCATCAATTACTTACACTGCAGATTTTATTCAAGTTTAAAAATCAAAACAAGAACTTAAAAATCTCATAACAGTAACCTTCTGAAAATCTCAATACCTAAGCATGTTTTATTAAACAAATAGCCATCATGAAGTTCATATTCATTGCACTTAAATAGACATTAATAAAGTACATTTATATAGAAAATGATCAATGTAATTTTTACTTTTAATGTGTAAAGGTACATGTATCTGTAATGATAATCAATTTTGTGTGCTTGTTTAACTAGAAAAATATAAAGACATCTATTAACCTGGTAGCTATTTGCTACTTCACACAAAATCAAGCTAAATGTAAATATCTGTGTCTGTCATGGACCCTTATTTTTTTCTTATTCTTCATTTTTTTATATGCTAATATTCTGTCATTTAAGGACATCTAGTTAAAATTATTTTTATATTCATTTTACTCATTTTACATAATATTAAATTACAACATATCATGCACTCAGTTATAACTGGACCCATATCGTAATGAGATTTAATAAAATGCATAAATAAATGCAATAAAATGCCAAACTAAATTCATTTCTATGTTACACTTATTATGTGCAGGGCAGAGAACATAATTTTATCTTCACTATGATCATTTTTTGTGTCATTTAGAAGCATTACTGTCATGATGTTGAATGGTTTGGTGAGAGTGACCCAGTTGCTGTTATGATATTCTGTGCACTGGGATGTATTTTACAACAGTAAACCATGATAAAAAAAACTTGAATTTGTCCCAAATATGTCAAGACAAGCGATATAAACAGTATATAAAACGTTTGTATGCAGAGTTCAGATGTTCATGGCCAAGTGTTGCTGTACTTAGTTTTACTGTTTGAGTGTTTTGTTTTTAACTCAAGTGACATCATATAAAGCTGTTTTTGCGTCAGTCTGATGTCATCTGTTAAATGGAACAATGTTTTTAAGCATAACAGACATACTGCTGTTTCATTTATAAACTATATCAGAGAGCAGTTGTGAATGTTCATCAGAGACCCACATGACAGTAAGAGAAACTAGAAAACTCCATTATGGGTCACTTCATTAGATGGTCCACACGAGAGCATACGAGAGACGACACATCTCCCTCCAGCTTCATCCATTTCTACTAGTATTAGCAAAACTGCTTTCATTTAATACAGTAAACTGTTGGTTGTGTTTAGCATGTTGACAAAATGTTAAATGCTCTCCTATTTGTATTTCGCGTTTGATAAAAGAGAAGTGGATCAAAGTGAATCTATACTATAATTTACTGTATAATTTCATAAGATTATATATAGTTTTTAAATTAAAATTATATAGTTAATTTATGTGTACTACAATATTGCTTATGTGAATTAGTGACTAAACAAAACTTATTAAACTTTAGGTTTCTTAAAAATCCCTTGATTTCAAAGTCACCAAATTGACAACACGTAATCACTTAAAAATCTGTTCTCTGGGTGTGCGTTATTTATTTGGATAATTTCCCTGGCAAAAACAAACTAAAAATTTAACGTCTGGTTGAACTTCAGAAGAAGACGCTCTGATCAACATCTCATCAAGTGGCAGCAGTTGAATGGTTTTGCCTGAACGGGTGTTTTTGCTGAGTGGGACATGAAAGTTTACTTAGCATACAAGCTGTTGAACATCAAAGCTGCAGGCGGCCTTTAATCCACAAGACCACGGCTATTGTTATGCCTGTTACTTGTGACTGCCCCCATATCCCATAAACACGACACAGAGCGCCCAGAATCATGGGAAGATGAAACGCTGACTGTTTAAGATCATCCACTTCAACGGAGCACTGATTGATTTGCTAAACATACGACAAATAAATTAGCTAAGATTGTGTAGTAATTAAAGCTGAGAGAGTGAGAGAGAGAGAGAGAGAGAGAGAGAGAGAGAGGGAGAGAGAGAGAGAGAGGGAGAGTGAGTGGGAGAGAGAGAGAGAGAGAGAGAGAGAGAGAGAGAGAGAGAGAGAGAGAGAGAAAGAGAGAGAGAGAAAGAGATAGAGAGAGAGAGAGAGAGAGAGAGAGAGAGGGAGAGAGAGAGAGAGAGAGAGAGAGAGATAGAGAGAGGGAGGGAGGGAGGGAGGGAGAGAAAGAGACAGAGAGAGAGAGAGAGGGAGAGAGAACTAGATTGAAAAAGAGAGGGAGAGAGAGGGAGAGAAATAGATAGTGAAGTGAGGTTTGGGGTCCTCTCGCCAACCAAGAGTTCACCAGATGGGACAAACACCCAATAGAGATTCTGCAAACAGAAATGTGTAAAAACATTCTACGGGTACAGAGAAAAACTCCAAACAACGCCTGCAGAGCAGAATTAGGACTGTATCCTCTAATCATTAAAATACAAAAAAGAGCTTTAAAATTCTACACACACCTTAAGAACAGCGACACAGACACACTCCATCACAAAGCCTTAAGTCATCAAGAGCTGAGCCCAGAGAGAAACCCCTTCATCCAACTGATCTCACAACTAACTCTACAACCCCAAACATGCCCAAGTCAACCCCAAACCCCAGCCAGACTAAACCAAATGATGAAAAGACAAAAAGAGAAATATCTCCAACACTGGACAGAAGCAACAGCTCAGCAAAGTAAAGTGGAATGCTATCTGTCACTAAAGAGAGAATATAAAGTGTCAGAATACCTCACAAGCGTATCAGACCCTAAACTAAGAAAAGTGTTGAGCATGTACAGACTCAGTGATCACCAGCTCACTGTAGAGACGGGCAGACACAGACACACATGGACACCGAGAGAAGAGCGACTGTGTCCACACTGCACACACAATCAAGTGGAAACAGAGCTGCACTTTCTCCTCTCCTGTCCCAACTACACACACATCAGAGAAACATTCTTCCCCCAGTTTACAAACTTACACAAAGACTTTGACCAGTTTCAACAAAAGGACAAGATCTCATACATACTGGGAGAAAAGTCAAGAAGCTCAAACCTGCTGCAAGATATGTCAAGTCCTGCCACGACCAAAGAACAACCAGCACAACACAACACAACACAACACAACACTGACAGGACAACACACACAAACTGACACTGTCACCCTCATTGAGAACTTTAATTAAAACTCTTTTTCTGTTTATATTGAGATGTATATATATATAGATTTTTACTTATAGACTTTTAATTTTATTCTATCTTATTTTTTTATCTTAATCTGTATTTCTGCATGTTTATATTTAATCTTGTGCTTTGGCAATGTAAATTTTATTTTATCATGCCAATAAAGCTCCTTTGAATCTTGAATCTTGAGAGAGAGAGGGAGAGAGAGAGAGAGAGGGGGAGAGAGAGGTGACATCAAAGCCATGAAGATTTGTAGGAGTAACAACACTTCAGGTGTAAACTAGCACACACACACTTCATCAGAGAAAAGATTAAAGTAACTCTTCACCTATAAATAACTACAGTATGTGTATATATAGCAAATCCTTATAATTTGTAACAAGACTTTTTAAAGGGATGTATTAACCAAAAAAATTCACTATCATGTCACTTTAAACATGTATGACATTCTTTCTTCTGCAAAAAAACAAAAGAAGATATTTTGGAGAAAGTTCTGGAAAATCAATTACTAATTGTACTGAGCATTTAAGTAAAGGTCAATTTAAACTCTGTGAAAATCAAACAACACTGAACCTCATTGACTTCCACTGTATGAACACAAAACCATTCTTTTTTTATTGAGTAAAAACATGTTAGTTTTACTAAAACAATATTTTGCATTCATAACTGGTGCCTTGGTATTTAATAAAGCACACGAGTCGACTGTATTTATAACAGCTCTGTAAAATCCTATATACTATACACTGCAAAAAAAGGAATTTTCTGGCAACTGGGGCTACAGAAATAAAATGTAAAATAACCGTTTACCCTGAATTACACTATAGCCTACTGTCATCGTCTGTCTTTGGAAGAGTAAAGTAATCAAGATTATTAGCTATTAAGAAGAACATAGAAGGGGAAGGAAACATTACATTTAAATACATATTATTTATACAATATGTCTAATTATTGATACATTTAAACTGCATATTTGTTTCTCACTTGTGGACACGAGATATAAATAACATTAAAAACCGGTTCACGAGTAAGGAGGATCAAATTTTATGCAAATTGTGCACCATGAAGAACTTTTTTCTTTTCAATCTGTTCATATTCATTTTGCCTAATGTTAAACCTCGTATGTCCAGATTTGGTGTTTTCTACCAGGGAATGGAAAACACTGAACTTTTGAAATGATTAAATACTGTGTCAAAGTTGACAAGCACTTTTTAATACTTTTGATCGGTTAGATCTTAACAAACCCCAGCGAGAAACATAAATGGTGATCAATAAAAATGACAAAGTATGGAGATAACATGTTTCAGAAGGACAGCAGCGATATGTGTCTGAGTGACATACTGCACTGAGCCAGAGGTCCATCACATTATCAAAACCTGTCTTTTGATTTGAATGTCCGGAACAGTAAATTTCATCTTACAAATGGCTCAAAGCAAATAGAGAGAGTTATATTAAGACCTCAGAACCTGTTGTCAGAAGTCTGGAGAGTGACTGATCAAACCTTTTATTTCATCATGAATTCATTTCTAATCTCGTATGTCTTACGGTCAGAGCGTTTCCTACTGTACTTTCTGACAAACATCTTTCTCCTGTAATGAATCCTCTACATTATGTGTGATCTGCAGATGGTCTCTTATTCAGGATCAATGACAAACTAAACGTCACACCTCGAGCCGCATGCACTGTGACATCAATTCAGAAATACTGTGCATTATACAACTCCAACAGGTCATAGTTCATCAACCAGCAGCAGTAATGTGGGATTCCACTAATGTCCACCAGGGGACGCCACGGCACACTTGCTATTCTCTTACTACACACAACTGGTCAAGGTTTGACAAAAAAAGAAATAAATGAAAACTATCATGTGGCCGTTTAATCTGAAAAACATCTCTAAGACACAAACTGACAGAAATAAAATGGAATGGAGGATGAGGTCCTGTGATGGGAATATTGGGCTGTCAGTCCATCTGATTAAATAACTTTCACTTATGACAAACAGACCATTTGATTCTTGAACATACCTCCTTTTTGTGAAAAGATTCTGATTGAATGAATCACTTTCTAAACCTTTATAGTATGAAGTTGAACAGAAATGTATCTTTGTTTTGCTTCGAGTTTGGCAACCTAAAGCAACATGAAGAGCGTATAGTAACTCCAAAGAACTATACACAGCCCAAATCAAACATGCCATCACACAACATTAAATCTCATCATGAAGTAAATTACCATAATGTTTAAGTATTACATGGTGACCAGTTGCCAATCAGTTTAATACTTCATATAATAAATTATATAATTGACATGATAAAATACATAATGGGATTATTTTTACAAATGATTGAACCAAATGGCATGTTCAAGACATTTATTAAGCCACTTTTATGATGGCTGCAGGTGCTTTTTGAAGCATTAAAAGTACAATTTGTAGGTTTTAGCGGCATCTAGCGGCGACGTTGAGAATTGCACCCAAAGTCTCACTCCACCGCTCCCTTTCCAAGCACTACAGTGGCTGACACAGAACTAAGATGTCGTTCACCTTTAACATTTTCAGACCTATTAAAGGGATAGTTCACCCAAAAAGAACAGCAGAACATAGACATTTTTTTAGCTTTGGAACAACTTGAGGGGAAGGAAATGATGACAGAATGTTCATTTGAAGAGCATTGTATCAACAAAGAGAAGTGAGATCTTTTTCTAAAGATCTTTGTATAGGATGAACTTTTCTGGTAAGAAAGATCCACTGTTTTCAATTTTTTCATTACTGCTGTAAACTTAATCTCAAAACAGACGCTTTGTTTGGATGCACATTTGATTTTTCTTTGTAAGAACCTTCAGAGTGGAAAATAATCTGAAGCGCATGACCGATGTTAACGATCAATGTATAAAGAAGTTTGAAAAGAAGTTTTATATCTCATACCCTTGAAGTGCTTTTTCTCCAAACCAATCTCCTCTACCCAGCGCCCGCAGGTAGACAGGGGTCCCGTTGGGAGAATCCTCCCGAGTGACGTTCACCTGTTAATGCAGATTATGGGTCACGTCAGTGTCATTTTTCCATTCAAACTAGCAAACTTCCTTCATTGGCTGGCAGTTTTTGGAGTGCTGATATTTCTTGTAACAGCACTGGGACATTCTGCTTTTATGTGACCTTTATGTGACTTTCATCAGTGGAACACAAAAGAAGATAGTTTGAGAAATGTACAGTGGAAGTCAATGGGGTTCAGCGTTCTTTGGTGTAAATCAAAATATCTTCTTTGGGGTTCTGCAGAATTAAGAAATGAGCGAAAGAAAGAATTTACATTTTGTGTTGCTTGGTGACATGCCAAGTTTTTGAGACTTTCCAGATGTTTTTTTGGCTCAGAAATATACAAACTAACAGCGTCGTCCCTAATATGACTGTTGGATAAAGATTTTGGCCTTCAGTAATGAGCTTTCACACCGTCACAGAGGAGCGGTGACACTACCAGACGGGCCATCTTTTAAAATAGCTCATTGCACTTTGGGGAACGCTTGGAGCTTTGTTTTGAAGAGAAAGGTGGCATTGCGATGCTGTTATTTAATAATTCAAGCGTCAAATTGCTAGATGTTTGTGGACCTTAGGTCTGTGTGAAACTGTGGAGGTCTTACCTTTCCTTTGCTAATGATAAAGAATGTGTCCCCTCTGGCACCTTGTCTAATAATGTACTCTCCATCACCGTAGTGCGTCTGAGGAAAGAGATAAAGCGAGAGAGACTTCAACAAGTGTCATTTTTTTGTCTTGTCCAATTTCACAATGTTGCTCCATCACCACCAGCCTCGAGCCATGAAGACACTTTCTCCATCACGCAGCAGACGACTGAAGGTCTTCGACGCAGACACTTACAAAAACGCTTCACATTCTAACAACCACGGGCACAAAACAGTACGATCATGTGATGGGGAGAAATGACTTATTATTATTTGAAATGGAGACCGTGTGTAAACTTTGCTCATCTGTCTCTCAGATATTTCTCTTAAGAAAAGAGTCAGAAATGTCACTAGAGTTTCAGAAGAGATGTCAACAGTGTCTCAAACTGAGCTCAGATTTCTGTGATCAAAAGTCAATATTATTTAAGACTATCCCGAAATCTACCCAAATCCAGATTATTTGACCTCTACAATCTACATCCATTTTAAACCTCCAGACGCGTTGTGTGTTTCAACTACTACAGATTCATTTATGTTGTTATTTAAGTCTGAATGCATCACTGCTTTGATTTAATACTCATGTTACAGCTGAATAAAGACTGAATGGTCCAGACTGTGAAGCAATCTTCAGCTCACCTTCAGCAAGTTCAGGGTCATAGTTCTGTAGTTAATACATTTATTTGACTCACAGGACAACTCAGAACAGAGTAATGCATTTCTATGCACATTAACAAGGTAATGCACGCTTCTCTTAAAAACATCGACAGTCTTGCATAGTTTCAACACATTTCAGTGAGTTGGTAATAATAAATAAAATACTTATAAAAAGAATGACAGAGTGTTTCAAGAGACTTTTTTTCAGTCGTTGACTTTCATTCTTTTATTCCTTCAACAATCTGATGGAAAAATCTGACTTTCTGACCCACGATCCTCCAGTGAAGCAGTGCAGTGTGGGAACGTCGGCCAACTCCTGCATTTCACTCGTGTGTTTGGGAAACAGTCCAGACATCTCAGCTCAACACCAGACGAGACAAGCCCTCGAGCCTGAAGAGACTTCCAGAAATGACCAAGTTCAGTCATGAAACTCATTCAAGCTGCTGGCCAATCAGCATGAATGAAACTGATTGGTTGTTCAGGTAATCTGTAGTCAATGACGATTGACACTTCTTCTACCTCAACATTTCCTTAAAGTCCCGTTGAAATAAAAAATGGCAATGCTTGTTAAATGCATTTATCAATGAAGGTCATTCTCCTTTTAAAATTTCTGTGCCCTCACAATCTTTGGTTCAAATCTGAAAATGACTATCCATCTTAAATAACTTATGTTAGACGGCTTGGGCGGAGCATCCATTAACTCCTCCCCTTCACCTGTCAGTCTGCTGCCAGATACATCCAATCAAATCGCAGAGAAAGACGAAAGCCACGCCCACTATTTTAAAATACGATTCAACGATCACAACTTCCGGTTCACGAGGACTATAAAATAAGGGGATCTATTTCCACCAAAATACATTGACATATGTCTATTAATAACTTGTGTAACTTCAGATCTTTGAATACAAATTCACTGGAAATGTGGAAATCAAACACAATAACCTCAAAAGAAACTGGAAAACACATTAACTTTTGTGTTCAGCTCATGATACACTAAAAGGTTTGTGCTTTAGAGCTAAAACTGCAATAGCGGCTTATACGATAGATGGATATTTGGTGCCAAGTTTCTTACATTTCCCACAATTCTCTGTTTTCTCCATTAAAAGTGTACTTTGCTCTTCTTTAATTGGGTCTATGAATGGTCTTGTTTTGGTATTTTGTAGGTCTGGTGGTATTTTAAAAGTCACTAGAGATACATGATACATTTGGTCCAGGGAAAAGCTATTAGATGGCGCAGGAAAAAATCAATTACTAATTGTACTGAGCATTTAAGTAAAGGTCAATTTAAACTCTGTGAAAACTTTTTTTTTTGAGTCTGGAATAAACTTGGCGTCTGAAAGTGAAGACACATAGCCTGTGTGATAATGTCTCTTTGAAAACTAACATCTTTATCTTTCTGCTATCACAAAGACATTTTTTCTAAATAATCTCTTAGGGCCTCGATATTCTCTTTATGATTACACGGTGAGACGAAAAGTCACTTCTCATCTCAAGAAAGAAAACATTCAGACCAAACGACTTCAATTAATCTAGAGTTTTTGTCCTTGTGGTCCGCTGGAGGACATTATCATCAAGCATCCATTTGGCTCGATTGAAGAAGAATGAAAAGCTATTTGCTGTGATTTCCCTTTCTAAACACGGCAGAGACAAGTCATCAATTAAAGTGTGGTCTTTAAACTAATTCGGTGTGCTGGACATCTTCACTCGTTTGCTTGTGATCCAGATAGAGAACATGTCAGTGACAAATATTTGACATCGCCTCTCTGCAGAGGAGTATAAAAGTGCAGATGTCTATACACAAAAAAGTTCAAAGAAACGAACAGAAAAAATGGCAGAAAAAAATGTCAGACGTCTGAATTTAAGCATGGTTGTTATTCTTGAAAGCTTTGGTTGTGTCCGGTCTTCACCTTTTGACTGCTTCACTGATTCTAAAACATACAGAAAGCTCAACATGTTCTTTCTGAAACATCTGAGGCCGTGTTCACACTTGACTTCTTTTTGAAGCTGTCAGCGTCTGTTTTACATTATAATCCTATAGAGTAAACCAAGTCCTGTTCTGTTGTAGAAGTATAAATGAATATTGACACGTTACCAATGGCGTAGTAAAAACTCTTTAAGGCATCTACAGTGGTTACATAGATGCAGTTCAATATGGAAATATTCAGGTGATGTCACTCTTGGACAGATTCTGAATGGCAGATCAATAAAACAGACAGCACACATGAAGCCAGAACGTTTAAATGAAGTCTGATGAATACAGCGGTACAGGTTAAATGCTGGGAGAACGTTTCACAGTGTTGGCCTGTAAGCGCTAGACGACTAGACGAGGAGTTTTGAATGGTCGCCATAGCGACAAGCTCTTGCTAAGGTATTCTGAATTCTAGGTGGTTGCTGGGATGTTACGGATGGTTGCGTATGGATTGTGAGAGCATTATACTGTATGTGGTCTCCAAGGTGTTGCTAAGTGGTTTATGAGACAGACTAACTGACTGGATAGATGGATTGACAGAGGTCTGAAGTTCTGAGGTTTCTTAAAACAGAGCAGTTTTGCGTTCATGGACCCAATGATCAACGAGGGCCCAAGGCTAGCGTTTCATTTCTCATTCCGCTCATGACTTTCAACATTATGAAAATGAGGAATGAAATAAAAGAGGTTAATTTTCTTTGTTTGGTCTCGGCATGAGCGGCGTTTCTATTCCTAAAAGAACCGAACACGATATTCTGTTAATCTGCCTCACAAACGTGTTCTCATTTGCATAATGAAGCAAGCGGTTCCTCTCCAGTGGATCTGAAAGCATCTCTAGTTTTATTTGAGGAAATTTCCACATCCCGATGAGGGATTTAGACCATTAGCTGTGTGTCTGTGAAAAGAAGGTTGAAGTGTAAACGGTTGTTTAAAACACTTCGGGGCATGTTACTTCAAAATTCTTCCCTTGACAACAGCCTGTCGACGACAGATTGAAGATGTTTTCTTGAACTAAATGTCATTCTGTGTGGGAATATTGTCCTGTGAGTTGTTTCCTAACTCCGACTTAATCACCAAACGTGTTTGTCAACATAACACATGCAGCCCATCTGCGTACATACACTTAAAGACAAACCTCGTCTTCATCTCAGAACCACAAGCCTTATGTGGAAATGAAGCTATAGGTTATATCTCATGAAGAGATTGCTCGGCATATTGCTAAAAACATCAGAAATAACTGTTTACTTGTCGATTGCTTATAGAAAAATAAGTGCAATGCATAAAATTTAAGTTCGTCTAAAGAACTAAATAAAACTAAATGTGTATATATTGACCTTGAGAAATATTCACTGGAACAACAGTGTGACAATTCTGTGTTTTCTTCAGCCGGTTATTTTGAAAACAAGACACTCACCTCCTCCAGAACGTCAGCTAGTTTACTGAGGATTTCTTCTGAAAGGCCTTGAAACGTTGGAACGCTGTGGGAGAGATGAGAATACGTTTGAGGTTAAACTGACGGCTTCTGTCACCCGTGGCCAACCGACAATCAACCCAAGCGTTTGACTCAGCGAATCATCTGGAAATTAAATCTCAAACAAAATGGGTGAAATGACTGGCAAGGCTGATAAAAGAATGCACATGAGAGTAAAAGTGAGTGAAACTGACAAGCACATTTCAAACGTCTCCGAGAAACATCTGCCTCAGGTTGAGCTGTGGAGGTGGACATGGTCTCATGACATTTCCTTCGGCACAAAAGCTGTCGATCATTTTAAATAAGAAAAGTGCCAAGAGAAGCAGACAACTTTGGGGAGCGTTTTACTTTTTTCATGCTCTTATGGTTCATAAAAATCCCCAAATATGATGAAATTTGCCTCAATTTAATCAGGAGCCATGAATGATGATCTGAACTTCAGAATTAATCTTGGGTTAATACCGTTTTGATGTTTGCTTGTACTAAACTTAATAGGAATATTACCAAGAAAGATCCGCATCTCAGAAGCGTGCTTTAAAGTTTTATTGGTGTGTTTTCACTTCTAAAATAAAAGTCTCCAACACAATGAAGGTTTTCTTCTGTAGTCACGTTCTCTATGTGAAGATGCCAACATCAGCATCCATCCTAAAGTCATCTTACACTATCCACACCTGAAGTTTCACTAAAAGCTTGTTTAACTTACAAACACTTTCCTGTAAAGCTGCTCTGGGGTCTCTGGGAAATGTTATTTTCCATGAGAATCTTATCTTGTGTCACCAGACGTTTGGAATTCATGTCTAAATGAACCTCATTTAAAATGGAATGCATGACTAACCACTTCATCTACAACATATTTAACGTTCAAGAATTTGATTTGGTGACCAGAAACCACCCTGACCACCCTAATATCACTCACATTTCACTCAACGTGGCATACTGAAATATAAGCGCAACAAGATCAATCTAATCAAGCAAAGCTATTCATAAATAACACGAGACTTAAAACATCTATACTTTAAGACTATGTGTGTGGAGGAGAATCAAAGTAATCTCGCATTTATACAGACACCTGCTGCGTGCCCATTAGACAGAAGAACCACAGATGAGATCGCTTTTATAGGTCAATTCTTTCTCTGGCAATGACATTTAATAGAGAGCAAATGGAAACTTCACTGATGGCCGGTTCGCTAACGAATAATTCTTTTGAGCTGGTTCTTTCACCAAATCGGATTGAACCGTTCTTAACGGCGTCTCCACTAAGCACTTAATCACAAATTACTTGAATTACTCATTTTGATTCTTTACTCATCCGTCTGAAAGACCCGGTTCCCAAAAAAGAGCCGGACTTCCCATCACTACTAAGCGCTATTTTTGCCTTCCGGGTTTAAAATCGACATCTAGTCAACGTGAGAAGATGTGAAGTGGCGATAGCCATCGATTACGGGCCGGTGTTTCCTTATTATTCATGAGACTGTGTTTTCTTGACCAATGAGAAGACATTTTCCTGATTATTCATGACAGCGCCTTGTGATTGGAGCGCTCGTCTCCTATGCCAGAACCTTCATCGGTTTTTACAGGCTCTTCTTCTCACAGCGTTCATGACGGTTTTAATTGCATTCTTCAAAAACGATAGTGAGGTAGATTGTAGCTGAAGGGGAGGTTTCGTGACACTTTAAAGTGATAGTTCACCCCAAAATAAACTTTAGTGACATATTGACCAAAATAAAATGTCATCATTTACTCGCCTCTTGTCATTTCAAACCTGTTTGACTTTCTTTCTTAAGTGGAACACAGAAGAAGATATTTTGAAGAATGTCGTTAACTGGCAGACAGATGATATCTGTGATTGTGTAACTAGACCTCACCTCCTCAGGAACTCCATGTATTCTGTTTGTTTGATGAGACCAGTTCTCATCATGATGGTCTGGAAACACTGCCGGTCGATGGCCCATAACTTCACATTTGTGAGGGCTAAAAAACATGCAAATAAAAAAAACAATTACTCGCATGCACCTGGTCTTCATTCTGTTTTCATCTACAGTCCCATTGTCTCCACGATGAAACCCGGAAAGATGCACAATGTGAGGACTGACCTTGAGATCATCATTAGATTGAAATAATTCATCACAAATCATTCACATAATTTATTTTTCAAACATGTTCAGACACATTAATGAGAGATTCACGGTCGGTCTTTTCATCCGCAGTCACATGTTCAAGCGTTCGAATCGTACAGGTGACACTTTGAACTTGAATGATAATTAAACTACTCAATGCAAACATTGTAAAGCACAGATTTTAAATGTCAGTCTATATGTCGTTTATAAAGACCTTGAGGACTTGGAATCATATTACGTGAACACATGAACTTTATCAGCTCTTCCTATTCCACAAGTAAAGATGCTCAGGGATAATTTCATATACCTTTGCATCATTTAGAAAAAAATGAAGTTGATGGGAGGTCATAAAACTACACATTTAATAGAAATTATACTGCCATTATTAATCAGCTGTTTACCATTTAAACCGTTACAAAATCCTTTATGTGTTTTGGGAATAAGATTTAATGGTCTTCTATTGGTTCCCATCCATCAGATACATCCCACCGATACCAGTACAGATCCACAGACGCCATTATAGTTTAAATTAAAATCAATACAATTCCCATTATAACCATTAAATACATTCGCATTTCTCTAATGGTTTCAATGCCGTTTCAAGTTCTATTCTGCAGGGATGCATTTCCAGTGCGCTCTTTCATCTTAACAAAACCTCTTTTGGAGACATTGTAACTGGCTCACAATGTAATTGATAGTGCAGGCCGTGACAGAAAGACACATTGATCTGTGGTGACAGAGGAATACAACGTCACCCATCTGCATTACCAATTCATCTCTTGCCCTCTAAGAGAGGTAGAATTCTCAAATGATTCACATGACTCTTTAGTTCCCATCAGGCTCCACGCTGAACATCAGCATCAACTTCCATCCGCATATTTCACAACATGGCGACAGAGACCAGAAGTATATAGGGAAGAAGTTTTTCCGCTCAATGTTCTGGCTTCGTTCACCTAACAGTTGCGGACACTTAAAGTAGTTAGGCATGTAGCGCTGCATTTATAATTAAAACAAAAAGCATATTCATAATTTCATGGGCTTTTCCATAGCAAAAATTAAAAAAAGCATACCAAGAGAAGAGCGGCACCATCTACTGTGAGATCGAAGCATCTCCCATCAAAGAGTGCACTTATAAATGTCACTCAATGATCACATTACCTGCTTACTCGTGTTATTAATACAACAGTCTGAATAAACTCTTACAGACAATTATTCATATTTTAGAGTATGAATATTACTGCAAATGAAAGATTTGCAAAAATTCCATGTATTCTTTACCATGTATTTCATAATTTTCCCGGTTTCATGATTTGTTTTCTTACGTTTTCTATAGTAATATTTCTTACTCGACTGTTGTAATTAACAACAACAATAATAATCTCTCTTTGTTTTTCCGAAGTGCTAAAGGAATGAACTTGAATTGAATGTAGCTAAACTATGTGCCATTTAGAGATTTTTGCGGGATTGTTAATTTATGCTGGAGATGTTTATTAAGTGATGATATACACACACAGAGTTTTATGTTGAAATCAACAAACAATTGGACGACTTCTCACCTTTTTTGTGTGTATAAATAAAACACTGAAATGTAACCAGCACTATGTAGCATTGGTTGAACACTGAAAAACACATGCACACTTCAAAATCATCCAGTCAACTCTTTTGTAGAAAATTAGTCAAATTATGATTGTGTCTAAAGAAATATAATATAGTAAACGTGTACGAAACGTAAACGAAATTCATCTGTTTCTCCAAATGTGCAGAAATAATCTTGTTATTCAGTATATTTTATTTGTAACATACAGTATATGCATACTAACAGTGAAATGTTTTATTATGTTCGAAATGTCCATTAGACCCACCATGAACCAGAACTGAATAATAATTTGTCTAACATATATCATACCTTGTTGATAATAAATAAATCATTTAAAATAATCAATGATATTGTAATGTTCTTCCTATTTTTACATATGCTGAAAACCATAAACAAAACCGACCACGTCTGCTACGGTCACTTTTAGTAAATAAATGAATGCTTGTGAGAGCTGCTTTGTCCACATTTTGTGAAATAGGTGTACTACAATGTAAGATTGTTAACTGTTCACGGATTTATGACAAACAACACTTTCCTTGACAAACCTCTGCTTCCAAGAAAAAGTCAAACGCGTTTGGTTTCACTAAAGCACAGTAAAGAACCGCAGGGCATCCGAAGAACAATACAGGCTAATAACAGTTTACAATAACCAGAACCATCAGAAAATTCAAAGTGAACTTTGAATAATAAAATAGCGATTCAGAGGTCTATAATTTGCTTAATGGTAACCGGCACAATAAAGCCATTAGTCAATAGGAAAAGAAGTCACGAACAAGCGACCTCGATCTGTTTTTGTCCCCTAATGTGACATATTTATGGGTGAAACAGAATATTCAATGAGAAAAAGAAAACCATTCATTATTACAATAAAACACTTTGGAGGTAGTTGGATGGTGATCTGACTATCGTATTTAAATATTTATTGAATAGACAACCTCTGAAACGTATCACAAACAACAGTTAAATGACATAAAATGTATGAATGAGCTATAAAAGAAGTCAGAACGATCTTTATATAAACTGCTGTTAATGTCCTTGAGAAATACGACTCTGTTTTTCACATATGATTCAGTCCATTTATAAAACTCAATACTGCTTTGCTGGGATGATATATTCAATATTGACAACACACTCAATATGCAATTTAAAAATTAATTTAGTGATTTGAATGTTTATTTGGCCAGTTTCATTCAGATTTAAACTTCAAAATCAAAACTGCAGTTTAAGTTTGATAAACTTTCATGAATCAGTTCTGTTGATTTTAAATGATTCACTGAACACATCATCTACTATTTTAACAATCTTCTGTGACTGTATACTGTTGAATATATGTGACACGGTATGACAAAACCAGTCTTAAGGGTCAATTTTGAGATTTTTACATTGTGGGAAAGCTGAAGAAATAAACTTTCTACTGATAAATGGTTTGTTGGGAATGGACACTTTCAGGCGGAACAACAACTGTTTATATGGTTGGAATATAAAAAAAAAATATTGAGCAAATCGCTCACAAAAAGAAGGTTTTTATACATTTACGGTAGGAAATCTATCAATATCTTCATGAACATGATCTTTACTTAATATCCTAATGATATTTGGCATAAAGAAAAATCTGTAATTTTTACCCCTACAATGTATTTTGGCGATTACTAAAATGTTCCCATGCTACTTAAGACTTGTTTTGTTGTCCAGGGTCACAGATGGTTAAATAAAGTGACAAATTGACCAGTTATATGAGCGAAAGACTAGTTAAATTCCTGTTTTACACATTCTGTGTTGGTATATAATGCTTAATGTTGCTAATGGGAGTGTCAGGAAAAGCACAGAAGAGACAAAGCCAACGAAAGAGGTTATAATAATTACAAGACTCCACTGAACAATTCCTGACAGGCTCATTTGGCTCATTCTGATAGAAAATAAACAGAACAGTGCCGCTCGGCTGCTCTCGGACAGCATGTTTGTTTAATCTAAATGTGCTTGAGCTTTACAATCATTCAAGGCTCAGAGGAAACACTTTATTAATAACTGAAGAAGACAGAAGATGAAGTGTGATGAGGAAATATCTGCTTCCTCCAAAGATATGAAAGAGCGGTGACGAAAGTAACATAGCGATTTACTCAGAGCCCTGACTAAACTTTCATCCCAAGCTTTGATGTCTCGTTCAGCACGTCCCCTTTGACCAAGCTGCCAAATATCACGTGATTTTGTCATCGTTTCCTGCATTTCCGTCCGGAAAACAGTTTTCCAGCACGGAAAGTAAATTTCTGAAGCAAATTGTGTTTCTCGTTTCATGTGTCACAGTAATGATCAATCTACAGGTGGTTCAGTGCTTTAACATATCCTGTAGTACGCCTTGACAGAGTTTGTCATTATTAAAGTAAATCGGGTTTAAATGTCAGGAGTTCCTCCCGGGATGAAAGTAACACTTGTAACTTTCATCCCTTAGCTAATGCAATTAGTTTATGCTGATTTAATTTCATTTAATCTTCATATTGTTCATAGTTGTTCAATGTTTTATAAAAAGCATTGTCATTGACAATCATCAAAATATTCTAAACAATTAAAGTTTGTTCTAGGTTATTTTTTAAAAGTTTGATAAAACTGAAATTTAAAATGAAATGTAATTTAATATTTTTTTCGAAGATAAAAGACATGAGGTGTCTGCAGTTACATATTTACAAGGTCATAGTCAGTAAAATTAATAAAAACCAGAGTAACACAATTTTTTTACCTTATATTGGTGTGTTACTTTTGACCCGCCTGTGTGTTACTTTCATCCTACTGATCTGGTCTAAAGGAACAATATGCAACTTATCTTCAAAGTGAAATTATACTAAAGTCATTCAACATTTGAACAAAATACCACCTATTTTTACTAGACCACACTTGTGAGTTACAGACCACAGCAAAAATATATCACTTTCTGCAAATTTCTCTTTAAAATTTTTTTTTAGAAAATTTTTACTTTTTCCCCGTTCTCCCCTACCAAGATGCGCCACAGCCGATACAATGAATGGGGAGCAATGCAACGCTCAATATGGCCGCTCCAGAGAAGGAAGTCCCGCCTTCCAGTGAGACGAGCCAATAGATCCAGCGATCTTGAAAAAGGTGATTTTTTGCGCAATTTAAGTTTAGCAAACCCAAGTTATGGTACACTTCATTTCAGGTTTAATTATTGATAGGACATATGCTGTTAAATTGTGATTTTTGCCAGCGATTAATAAAATATTATTCATTCAATCAAGTAGATAGGACTGTGGACTTGTTATAAACTGCCCAGAGGCATTGCAAACATGGCCGCCGAGTGGCACGACCTCCGTAAACGGACTTTGCTTCCTGTCTGAATGATTCTGTCAGAAGAATCTTTTGATCTGATGTCGTGGCGATGATGAGCAGAGATTATACAGTCTCAGATGGGAAGAATGAAGAGTCCTGATCAAATGCACTTTGAAGCTCTTTCATGAGAGATGGGACGGTGTGCAATTAGTCCATATAAATATGTCATTAGCAGTACAGGAGGTCGTCTCGACATCTCCTTCAACACTGATGAATCTGTCAATGTTTCATCAAAGTACGGAAATCTTATGTGGATCACAAGTGTGAGTTTGTGGATGTCAGTAAGATTCAATTATCATACACTTTAATCCATGAGTTCTAACCCGACATCCTGTGACAAACCATCAAATGACAGATCAAATCTCACAATTTGTCTGAAAGCGGCACATCATGACGGTCACTGCTGTCTGCTATGTAGCCACGCCCACTGTGTGGAAGCCCCACCCACACTGTATTGGGCCTTTAGGTGTCAAAATGTATATACAGAAAAGTATATTTCTTAATTATCTTCAACTTTTAAATATTTTGTACTGCCACCATCCACATATAAATTTCTTACAGACACTTTAAACTTTTGTAGTTTTCTCCTGGTAGAAAGTGTGTTTTGGTTCGTATGTGCATGTGTGTAAATATCATTCAGATATGACATCATCGAAAGATATAACGCTTTACAATAAACATCTGAAAGGTTGTGGCTGTATTTCTTCAAACAGCATGTTCTCAACTGGTGTAAATAAGCAGGATTGTATGTTACAGATGTGATCGGACCTTTTTGAGGTCATCTGCACACAGTGCCTTTTTCATTAGTGTTTCCAGCACAATAAAATACAGGCGATATTGAGGGTCAATTAATACCACAAACCATAAGCATGTCAACTAGAACCCAGCAATTATACTATCACAGCGTCTAGTGAGACTCTCGATGGGACTGTCGTCACACCAGCGGCTCGTATCAAGTCTGCCCCCGTCACTTATGTCACAGAGCCAGCGATACGAAACAAGCTGCTGAATCTTTATTTTAGCTACAGACACAAAGGAGCAAATATATT
Source organism: Triplophysa dalaica (assembly GCF_015846415.1). Lineage (NCBI taxonomy): Eukaryota > Metazoa > Chordata > Actinopteri > Cypriniformes > Nemacheilidae > Triplophysa > Triplophysa dalaica. The sequence continues at coordinate 18,312,991 of NC_079558.1, read as the reverse complement.
TGAGTGTAAATCTCAGTTTATCTTATATTTAAGATTAACTTTAAATTGTTTATTACAGAAGTGTATTAGCTTATTCAAGTTTAGAGTTTCTCTTAAAATATATTTTAGATGACGTAAAATGTACTTTTATCCCAAATGATCTACAGCACGTGTACTTTATTCACGTTTTCACATCTTGTGTGTTTACTGGAAAGCGAACCCATAAACGTTCACTGCTAACACAACCAACTGAGTGACAATAAACAATGTTATGATTAAATATATTCAATTTATGTTGTTTCACAATTTTTTAAATGGAAAATATTCATAAGGGATATTTCAATTGAGATGCTGCTGAACCACAGCTCCGATGAGAGCTGTCATCATGAGCGTCATTCACCAATTATACATTATAATCAATTTCTTTCACACACACTTTACAAAACTTGTCACCAATTTCAGCTGTCTTTAATTTTTAAGTCAATCAAATAAACTTTGAGTCAATTGAACTTATATTATATTGAACTGACTTAAAAAAAAATCAAGTTTAATACAGTTTAATACATTTTAAGTTCAATTGACTCATAAAGTTAATTTGATTTAACTTAATAATTTAATGAAGCTTTTAAACGTAAGTTGACTTTTATAGTGCAGACGGCATACATTTTAAAACTGTAAAAAAAACTTGTGTAAAACCCTTAAACTGAATGCTAAGATTATACAAGACTTCCTCGACTTCACCAGTATTCACCTCTCCACTATTTTCAGTTTTCTAATGAGACCAGATATGCTTCTGACCAAGAAACAGAGATATTATAAACCATATTAGACATAAAAGCACCCGTTGCATTGAATATTCTCTGGAGTACACAGAGCAGACACGAGAGCTCCTGCTGTTTATGTTGTGTTAAACTTTGGTTTGCCATCACGCTGTAAACATGCTTCTCAACACATAAAAACCTGTTGATATATTAAAATAGAGCATTTGACACACGCTTAAAAATAATGGTTCCTAAAAGTTTATTTTTCTGGCTGTATGGATTTATATAGAGCTTATTTTTTATGCACAGAGGTTCTTTATAGTATTAAATGGTTCTTCAGAATATAAAAAGCTAAGAAAGAAGTGATGAACCCTGTGTCCAAAATGGCCTACTTCCATACTATACAGTTTGCAAAATGACTAGTATTTCTAAAACCTCAGTATGAAAGGAAAACTGCCTGTTTACTGACAGCAATACCTTTACGTTTTATTCAGATCAGTGTTTCAATATTTGAGCGGTTGGGTATTACAATCAAAAACTGTCGGCTGGATGTGGATTTAACAGCATGTGTTGAAAATGAAATGAAAGAGTTCAGATACTCATATGCAGTGTATGATATCTGTATATGATGATAATCTCTTTCAGATTGAAACCTTTCATTTCAGCCAGTTAGGTTCATCCCTGATATCACATGAGGCACAACACCAGCGTCCGTCTCCTGCTATTCGGGAAGGCTTCAATTTGAAGGTAATTACAACACTCTCACCAATAACACAATGACAGACTCCCGAACGGAAAAAAACACTGCAAAAATAATAATTCAGCTGGCTGAGAGCCGAGCCCAGCAGATGTTGTCCTCTATTATTGGGAGGCCGCGTGATGAATATTCAAAATCATAAAAGCACAAGCGATCTTTAATCTGCCATCAAGCAGGTAAAAAGCTTTCAGTGTTTCCTGCGAGCTGTGCGTTCACTTCAATCAAACACATTTAACATGTGTCTGGAGATGCCGGGAAACAGAATCAACAGGCTGAGAGAGAGAGAGAGCCGAGCAGACGCCGATCGCTCACTTAAATCAACTCCAATCTTCTTATTGATTAGCTGTCGTAATGTTATTCATGACAACGTCCAACAAACGACAGAGGAGCTCTTGTGCGATGAAATTGCCCCTCGGTCAGCGTGATTAAAGCAGACGCCTATTAAAGAGGGAAATTCTGTCACCTGATGTACCTGCTGGATTTCCACAGGAGAAAGCCACAAGTTGTTAAGTGACTATATTCAGATGTGATTTTGAGACAAGTGGGTTTCTTCCTCGTTTTAAAAACTTTTCAATAATAGCTCGATACTTTAAAACAAATGAAAAGAAACGTGTGATCCGATGTGAGCAGGACTGCTTTGCGTTAAAGGAATATTAATTTTACATAATGTTTCTGTTATTTTTACAGATTTCTAATGTTTTTTGAAATTCAGAAAAAATATTGTAAAAATACAGAAAAAGACCGCAAATTTATAAGAAAAACGGGGGAAATGTCATTTCATTGTCATAATTTTGCCAAATTTCAGTTTTTAACAATATTTTTGTTACAGTTTATATTTTAAATACGGTCAAAAAATGTAAAATGACAGAAAAAGACAAGACATTTACAAGAAAAACGGGGAAAACAATGTGATTGAATTTCTCTTACGGTAAATTTCTGTCCAGTTCACAGAAAATTGTGTATTTTACAGCAGGTATAATTAGTTCCCTTTCTGTCGGTCTCTCGACGTTGTGTCGAGAACGACAGATGGGGTTCGCCCTTGAGAACCAATCAACTCTGACTACTATAGAAAAGGCCAATGAAATTTGGCGAATGAAATTTGCATGCCGGGCTCCGCCCCCGGATATCCGGTATAAAAGGAAGCCGGCGTGCAGCATTCATTTACCTTTTGTTCTTCAGAGCCTTCGCTCATGACTACGAACTGAACGAATTCAATGAATTCTTCGTCTTCTTCTACTGCCGGATCTAAGACGTGTAGCAGCGGATCGTCCCTACCTGCAGCGACCTTCCCCTGGGCGTCTCGGCAGTTCCGAGGGTGTGAGATTTATCTAAAAGTCCTTTTCAGGACTGACTGAGCATTCTCCAGCGCGGCTGTTCTCTTTGGTGCGGAAAGGAATGGATACGATCGCTGCATTAGGTGTGTGGGCGTCCAGCACACTGAAGCAGCGTTCGTTGACACATCTGCCCGCACTGCGGGTAGATTGTCATTCAGAAGTTGCGGTCACGGGTGGCTGTCTTCCTACGGGAACCAGCCACCATTTCGTCTGCTACCAGGGCTGTGACATCTGTGGCTACGGCCCTGATGACCACCCACGTTAGCATTGTTAGTGATATGGGGAACTCTGCGAACGTAAACCCGCCAGCTAAGTGCTCACGGGCCGATCGCACCCCGATTCGCTTTTCTGAACGTTCCCCAACCGGCGGTGGCATACCGTCCGGATTCTCATGCACACACATCGAGAACGACATGTCCCGCTGTTCTCTTGGGTGCGGCAGGGGACTGACACGATCGCTGCATTAGGTGTGTGGGCGTCCAGCACACTGAAGCAGCGGGTGTACTTGCAGCCGATCCCACACTCCACTGGACTGTGCTCGGCGAACCGACCTCATGCCCTGGCGAGGCGTGAGGTCGTACACATATGACAGTTGTCACCACTCTCAAACCGACAGTGCGTGCCATTGTCCCGCCAGGCAGGTAAAAAGGCGGAGCCATCCTTCCCTCCGGGGACCCCCCGCGACAGATGGTTAGCTCCGCCAGCCGACGAACCACCCCCCGTGGAAATGATGAAGCAGACTGCCCCCTTGGTCACCCTGTACAGTCCCTGGGAGCTCAAGAGCTGCCCACACTGTCTCGCTGGCTAATGCGGGTGGTCCGTCTTGGTTACTCGATCCAGTTTCCCAGAGACTTCTGGCAAAACAGGCATTGAGTTCGTCCAAAATCAAGACGTTCAGTGGGTCAACACCTGCACTTCATCATTCCCAAGAAAGACGGCGGGTTGCCATAGGTCTGTGTACCCTGAACAAGCACCTTCACGAGTTGCTGTTCAGATGCTCACGCAGAGGCGCATCCTGACATCTATCAGGTGTCAGGATTGGTTTGTGGCAATCGACCTGAAGGACGCTTACTCTAATGTCTCGATCCCCTCGACACTGCCCCGTTCCCATGGTTCGAGTTCGAGGGGTGGGCATATCAGTACAAAGTCCTCCCTTTCGGTCTGTCCCTGAACTATCTCGACGACTGGCAAACACTCGTGAGATCTGTTCTGTACACAGAGGGACCTGGTGCTCCGGCATCTAGATCGATTGGGATTTCAGGTCAACCGAGAAAAGAGCAAACTTTTCCCAGTGCAGAGCATCCTCTTTCTCGGTATGGAACCAAACTCTGTCACCATGACGGCACAGCTGTCCGCAGCACGTGCCCAGTCAGTGTTGGAACTGGAGGCTCCTGGGACACATGGCATCCTCCGCGGGGGTAAGACCCCTCGGGCTGATGCACATGAGACCGCTTCAACACTGGCCACAGAGTCAAGTTCCGAGGACAGCGTGGCACACCGGCAGCAGGCGCATGGTGATGACGCCCTGCTGCCGACGCACCCTAACCCCTTGGTCTTCCATGACCTTCCTCCGGGCGGGGGTTCCCCTCGGGCAGGTTACGAGGCACGTCGTGGTGACGACGGACGCCTCGCTGCAGGGGTGGGGTGCAGTGTGCAACGGGCACGCAGACGCGGGGCGCTGGACGGGCCCCCGTCTGCGCTGTGCAATTGCCTAGAGTGGTGTACGCTCACGGTAACTAACACAACTTGCCCGACGCCTCCTCCTGTGGAGTTAGCAGGTGATCCGCTCCCTGCGGGCCACACACATCCCAGGCAGACTGAACCAGACAGCCGACACGCTCTCTCGTCAGTATACGCCTTGCGGAGAGTGGCGACTCCACCCCCGGTCCAGCTCATTTTGGGTGTTGTTCGGACAGGCACAGATAGACCTCTTTGCCTCCCATGACACCACCCATTGTCTGCTTTGGTACTCCCTGACCGAGGCCCCCCTCGGCACGGATGCCCTGGCGCACAGCTGACCACGGGACGGGCGGAAGCACACCTTCCCCCCCCCAGGAGCCTCCTTGCACAAACACTGTGCAAGGTCAGGGAAGAGGAGCACCAAGTGTATTGGTTACACCACACTTGTCTAACCGCACTTGGCTTCAGAGTTGATGCTCTGAACAGCGACTCCCCCTGAACCATTCCCCTGACAGAGGACCTGCTCTCTCAGGGGAAGGACACGTTCTGGCATCCCAGATCAGACCTCTGGAACACCCATGTCTGGTCTCTAGACAGGACGAGAAAATCCTGAGATGGCTACTCCCCCTCTATGGCTGAGACCATCACCCAGGCTAGGGCCCCATCTACTAGGCGGTCACACGCCTCTAGACGGCGCCTCTTCTCGTCCTGGTGTCTCTCTCTCTCAACGAGAAAAGACCCACTGAGGTGCTTGATCAGGATTGTGTTCCCCTTCTCACGAGACTGGAGACTAACATCTCCCCTCCAAACTGAAGTGTATGTAGTCGCTATCGCCACTCATCACGAGTGAGTGGGCAACTCGACCTGATCACCAGGCGGGCGCGAGAGGGCGGAATCCGCCTCATCTCCGCTCCATACCCTCTTGAGAGCCCCTCAGAGGTTCCGATCTTCCTCACCTGAGTAAGACAGCCCTCCTGTTGGTGCTCGCTTCCGTCAAGAGGGTAGGGGACCTCCAAGCATTCTCTGTGTCCCCGGATTGCCTTAAATTCGGCCCTGGTAATTCTCACGTTATCTTGAGACCCAGGCCCGGATACGTGCCCAAAGTTCCCACTTCTCCCTTCGAGGACCAAGTGGTGGACTTGCAGGCGCTCCCCACTGGGGAGGAAGACCCAACCCCATCCGTGTTGTGTCCTGGACCGCACGCAGAGCTTCAGTAGCTCTGACCAGCTCCTAGTTTGTGTTGGAGGACAGCAGAAGGGGAAGGCTGTCTCCAAGCAGAGTCTGGCGCACTGGGTCGTGAATGCCGTTACGACGGCATTTCGATCTCAGAATCTCCCATGCCCATTGGCAGTGAGGGCTCACTCCACTGGAGTTTAGCCACCTCCTGGGCACTGGCAGAAGCACCTCTCTAGCAGACATCTGTAGAGCTACGGGTTGGGCTACGCCCAAACACCTTCGCAAGGGTTAACAACCTTCGCGTAAACCCGGTGTCAGCCCACTTCCTGCGTGGCGACATGTAGGACTGGCATCCGGGGGGGCGTATGCCTGCGAAAGCACCTCCCCACCCTCCAAGAGGTTGGGTCAGTGTGCTATCTACCCTTTTCTTCTTACCCAAACACATGGCTAAGAAAATTGGTACCTCACCAACCTTCCTTCTTACCCAGACACTGGTTAAGAACAGGCATTCCATCCATCACTAAGCAAGCACCTCCTGGGGGTTGGCTGGGCAGAGCAGCCTTCCCCCTTAGGCCGGGAAACCTTATGACCTATCACAGATAGTTCTAACCGGACCTGTGCTATCGGACGCAGTAACACCCCCACCGTGGGCTGTTCCGTCTGTTATACCCTCATGACAATGGTTCCCACACATGGTAACCCATGAGCTTCCCCAGGTGGACCTCCACCTCGCGGTACTACCCAGTCCGCCCGTTCCATGCGTTCTCCTCCAAGGACGAGACCATATCATATCTCCACCATATTCCTCCCCACGGGTAGGAGGTGGCCTCTGCAGCGCTTCTCTGATTAAGAGTTGCGCTTTTCCCGGTGTAAACCAGAGCCGGACGGCCTCTCGCCTGTAGAGAGCTAAGGCCCCGTCCGTGAAAGGTTACCGGTCAGGGCTGTACCCATCTTTCTCCCAGAAAGCTCTGGAACCCCCCGACCACCACACTGGAAGGTTACAAGTTTCACGAAAGCGTCGAGCTGACACGCCCAGGCTTGTTACCGTCGCTTCGCTGAGATTGTGACGCGATACAGCGTTTGTGGCGTTTTCCATAGATAACCCCATCTGTCGTTCTCGACACAACGTCGAGAGACCGACAGAAAGGGAACGTCTTGGTTACGTATGTAACCTCAGTTCCCTGATGGAGGGAACGAGACGTTGTGTCCCTTATGCCACAAACACGTATCGTATTCTGCTGCAGTCGTGAGAGGATCTCAGGCTCTTCAGAACAAGAGGTAAATGAATGCTGCACGCCGGCTTCCTTTTATACCGGATATCCGGGGGCGGAGCCCGGCATGCAAATTTCATTCGCCAAATTTCATTGGCCTTTTCTATAGTAGTCAGAGTTGATTGGTTCTCAAGGGCGAACCCCATCTGTCGTTCTCGACACAACGTCTCGTTCCCTCCATCAGGGAACTGAGGTTACATACGTAACCAAGACGTTTTACTGTTTCGATTGACAGACTTCATGTTGTTAATAATATTTGGGTTTACGTCCATCAAGTTAAAAAAATAAAGAAAAAAAAATATTTTGAAAAATATTTTAATTTAAGTATTAAATGTCACTGAATTATCCAAATATTTTTTACCATAAATATATTTTAATGGTAATAATATATAAATCGAATTTCCAGGAAAAATATGCAATTCTGTCATCATTTATTCAACCGCATGTCATCATCAAAACCTCTATATGCACTTTTGTCTGTGGTACACAAAATAAGACACAATGAAAGTCAATGTGGTTCAGTGTTTTTTGATTATCAGCATTCTTCAAAATATCTTATTTTGTGTTCCGCAGAAGAAAGAAAGTTAAAAAAGTTTGAAATGACATGAAGGAGAATAAATGGTAAAATAACTATTTTTGGACCTTTAAAAATGTGTGTTTATTCAAGGAAAGGGTTTATTGCAGTCTAAAATGGCTCAAAAACAGACATCAACACAAAATAAATACATTACAACTCTCTTTGTTATCATTTCAGTTATTCTAAGGGTAAAAATGACCGTTTCCGACATGTCATATTCTAATGTGAGAGATTACTCACATACAGCACAGTTTAACTTCACAGATACGTCATAAAGAGGAACACATATTTCAAGTGACATCATCAAGGATATAAAAAGCTTCCTGCACTCAAAAGAAACGCTGAGAAAGGTCCGTTCACTTCCCATACATTCCCTCTGCGTCACATATAGAGTCGACAGATTCCTGTTATCACGCCGACAGACGGAAATCTGAAATGCCCTCCAAACCAATTACACAGCCAATTTCAGTGGACGTCTATCTGTGTTATTTCAGCCACTTCAACAGATTTTATACGATTATTCAATTAAATGAGTGAATACGAGGCCGGCATGCTCATGACAGATTAGAAGTGTCCCCGGAGAGAAGCCGCAGTCACACAATGACAAACTATGAGCAAGAGAAAAAACTCCACATGGAAACTAAGCATTTTTGTCTGGTTTTAGAGCACAAATATCTTAAAATTCTTAAATTAAGATACATTTTCTTGACCGGAAAAGTGACCCAAGATATTAAGTCTTGTTTTACCAGATAAAATGAAGGAACTAGGGATATTTATATTTAAAACTCATTCAATCTGCCAATGGGGTGAGAGAAGTAAACTTGAATCAGGTGCTTCAGAAAAAAGTCAAACTTAATTTGAGATTATTTCTCTCACCCCATTGGCAGATAGTTTTGCTTGTTTTATAACATACATTTTTCTAACTCTTATATTTTCCATCATATAACAATACTAAATTTTATGATGAAAATGTATCTTGATTTCAGAAGCTTAGATATTTTTCCTAGAAAACACGACAAAAATACTTGTCATTTTTTGCCAAATACCAATTTCCTCCGTCCAGTTAGTCTGTGAAATATAGATAAATATTGAAATAAGTCTAAGGCATTAAAAGTCTTCACTCATATTTTTTATCCATAATGAGCATTCAGAGGATCCCAACAGAGTCAGCAGCTCATGAAAATACTTGAAAAAAGAAGGAAACTTCAAGTACAAATGCACACAAATGCTGTCAACAGAGAGTCAAGCATTTTTTTTTTTTTTTTTTTCTGCTAAAGGCAAAGTTAAAGCCACTAACAGGCATTTTGTCTTTTATCAAACCCATGCATGCCCAGACAAACACAGCAGACACTTCGCTTGGCGGACGCATGAAATGAGCTTTTTTTTCGTTGGCTGAAGACTCATCTATGATTACGGTGCATGCCAGAACAACCACTATGCTTACTTCCACCTCCGTATAATTTCTGTTGATTTGACTAAAAGAAGAAAACAATCACTATTTCTATGGTAGGGAAATTCAATTTGCATTCTCTTCCACCGGAAAGCAGAGAAAGTTTTTTGAGATGTCTTTCTCAAGCGGAAAGACAATAATATATTTGAAATGGCTTACTGACATTGTTGTGTGACTTGCATATTGAACAGTGTTTCAAATGTCTCCTGTGTTTTCTGCCTCCAAAGCTTTCAATATTCAAGCCAATACATGTTATCCCTGACCGAATGTGCATGTCAATATACATCCCGTCACATCATTAATGCAAACGGTAGTGTTTAAGCGTTTGAAAACTGTGACAATCATTTCTCTCTAAAGTGAAAGAGCCAGCTTTGATCCCATCAAGTACCACCGAATCGCAACCTCGATTTTTCGCATTTTGAATGCATCGGTGTGACCGCCACAGAAATGTACTTGTATAACATAGATTAGTCACCAATGCATGGATCGCATGCAGGCAGAAACCAGGATCTGTGAACTGCTCTCAAAGCTGCCGCTTCCCACAATCCTCCGCTACAACTCTCAATGATTGACAGCACTCGTCTCCAGAGATCTGAGATTTAATCCTCACGCAGGTCACAGAGGAGCAGCCCTTCACAGAGAGCTTCACTCCGTCAGGATTCAGACGTTCCAGCTGTGGGCCGGGGCTTCTCTTCGTCTTTGTTAAGCATGTGTGATTAATCCACATTAAGAAACAATCACCTGCTCATTCTCCCCGGAGGCCTTGCAGCTCCGTTCACTTTAGACCGGTACATTAAGGAATGAATTGCCAGGATGTTCAGCCTGAACATTTTTTTTTCATAGAGATATAGATTCACAGAGAAAGAGGAAATCCCAGAGGAGAATGAGAATCAGATGTGTGTTTGAAGGATCAACGCAGTCTCCAAAATTCGTTAAGGATAAAATGAGAATGTAATTCTTCAAATACATAAATATGGAGGTGTAAATGAATGTAGATTGTAGAGGTCAAATCATCTGGATTTGTGTAAATTTGATTAGAAATGTTCGAGTTCATATTGAGATATTCAATAATTTTGACTTGATTGCGGACGAGACAAATCTCTCGACTCTTTTTCTCAGGAGAAATATCTGAGAGGCAGACGAGGTTTAAGCAAAGGTTTCCATTCGCTCTTCATTTAATCTCAGAAATAATTGAGATATTAAAGAGATTTCGTCTGTGAATGTATTATTATGGGATGTCATGTGGCTGAGCAGAAAACACTACGAACGCTTTAACTGTAATTGTTTTTCTATCATGTTGCTTGGCAACTGTAAACAGCCTGCAATTAGTCTGCAGGATAATTAACAATTCTAATAAACAACTCATAATATTTGTTCACAATCATTTAAATAAAGTTATTCATTCCATGTGATTTACTATTGAACACTGGTGTCTCATAATGTTGGTGAGTTCCAGTGAGTTTCCTAACACGCCACAGTCTGACAACATTTAGTACATGTGATTCATCCGTCACCTGCGGTAAATCATAGAAATGCATGACTAGCGCTCACAGCTTTATTTTATTATGCGAATTAGATTTAATAATCGGTGACATGCCAATTGCTACTTGCTGAAAAGGAGAAAGCAGTAATGAATTCAAAACCTTAACACATTTCCAGTGAGATCCACACGAAACCTCGAGCGCTGAGAGCACAAACCCGGAGGAGCAGGTGCACCCGACGCCAACCAACAGATGAAACGCTCCCGGAGTTTAAACCTGGAAGCTATAAATCTTTCTGTCAGTACAAATGTTAAAAGGTATAAACTGAAGCTCCTGCTGTGAGAATGAGGAATACAAATCTCACTGAATAGAACCCAGCTGGATGTGTGGCACTTAAGCCGACCTGCAACTGACCCCTGACCTCTGACGTGTCCTCTAAACAAACCCATAAGTGTGGACAGCGTTCAGATGACACGCTTCAGGGCACGAGCTCTTACCCGAGGACAGGCTCAGGGAGCGAGCAGGTGTCCCAGCGGTCTCTGGAATATCTTTCCAGCAGGTGAGGAGATGGTGGCGAGTAACAGCAGGGAGACTCAAGGTTACTGTGATTTCCGTCCCCCTCATCCATTATAATGATCAGCTATAAAACAGCTCGCTCCACCACCTAAATTTCAATTCCTACATTAGCACATCCCAAGTAAATAAACTACTCATTTAAAATACATGTATTTCTAACGAAGTATAATTTATACTCTTCAATTTGACATATGAAGATTTTGGTTACAAAATGAGATAACTTTTTATTATTTTTATGTTTTCATGTTTTGAAACGTGCATACTACATATGCTGTTGTCTTTTAATTTATGACATAATAACAAAAAAAATATAGCTACTTGACAGAATAAAACACAATAAATAACAAGATTTTTTATAAAAATGTTTAAACTGAGTTATATCATTTTGGAACCAAACTCTTCATATTTGCTGACACATATTTACTGATATAAAATTGTGATTAAACTTTATTTGGAATACTACTTATACACACTTATGCACATTTCTTCATATTAAGTCTGTGTTCTAATGTACACTGTTGCTGCTGTTAGTTTTACTTAACCCATCCTTGTTCACAGTACATAAATAATGCAAGTAACTGAAGTAACTTAAGTTAACTATGTTATACTAAATATGTAGATCAGTCTGCTTTACTTAACAAGTGTTTGACTGGTCGGAGCCGGTAGCTTGGGCAGTGCTCCGACATATGGCGCGGTTGCGCATCGGCCGACCCGAGTTCGATTCCAGTCTCATGGTGCTTTCCTGAACCCACCCCCTTCTCTCTACTATTTTGCTTCCTGTCCACTCAACAACTCAGCAGTACAATTAAAGGCAAAACGCCAAAAACAATCTTTAAAAACAAAAAGTGTTTGACCGGTTAACTTTACATTGTGGAGTAGAACGCAAAACCCTATAATATTGTACCTATTGTTGAGTTTACTTAATATAAACAAGCTGTATAAATGTTCATTTATCTTTGAGGTTTAAAAGAGTTTGTTGTATTGTTTTGTTTTAGGGTTGCCTTTGTTTTGAAGAGTGGTACATATGATTAGGCTGTGAGAGGTTAATGCGTGCCTATGATGTCCGTTGCATCATTCAATGAGCTTTAACTGTTCTAATGCCAGTACTGAGATGCCGCTCATCTGATTTGCTCATTGTGTTTAGACTTACATGCAGTCTGTCTGTATATCATTTATGTATGACAACAAAAAGAAACTTCAGAAGGATAAATATTGAGTTTAATTAACTTAAATTACTGGTATAATCGGATTGGTTTGGTTCTACTCAAAAAGGTTTTGTCAACTTTACTTAATTTTTTTTTTTATTTCTTATTTAATTATTTAGGCATTTGGCGGACGCTTTTAACCAAAGCGACTTACATTCCATTATCCTATACATTTTACATAGGTATTTGCAATCCCCTGGGATCCTTTGTTCATACAACTAAATTGTTAATCATAGAAACTACTCAACATGCTTGTGTGCAACCCACTTGACACCATTTTTTATGTAAATCCAACAAAACAATTTTTGGAGTGTAACGTTTGATAAGGATTTCATGATTTTTTAATAAAATCAATGTTTCAAAATAAGATTTTTATAGCATCTTTAGTTGGACTTTAGCACTATTTCTGCAAAAGTCTATTAAGTACACGATTAGTTCCAATTTAGCACTTTAAGTATACCAATTTAGTATATTAAGTATAAGTTTTTCATATTCATTTTAGTATATTTATTTTTCAATAGGGATGATAGACTTTTCTAGAGGATTGAAAATCAACATCAACTGGAGATAATAGTATGCAAAAAAATATTTGATGTTATTTGTTTCGCTTAGAGGTTATTGATAAACTCGTAGCAGGACGCTATGGGGAACCAGTATAATCCCGCCGTGCTACAAGTGGAACGAAAAGCACCATATAATCCCGGAGCCTCGGCTCGAGGATAGGTATAAGGCAGGAAAGCCCTGCATAAATTGGAAAACCCAAGCTAATAGGTGGCTTAATCCGGTTAATCGTCCCAAAATGTGCTAGGTGCCGGTGTGGTTGAGGGCATCCACAGTCCGGCAGTATAGTCTTAAGCAGAAAGGACCCGGGCCTGTAAGGCCGGAAGGTCCAGACTGTAGAATCTGGTAAATGTGGAAGGCGAAGCCCAGCAGGCCGCCGCACAAATATCCGCTATGCAGACTCCGCTAGACCATGCCCATGAAGAGGCGACACCTCTAGTAGAATGGGCCCTTACTCCCGTGGGGCATTGAAGCCCCAATGAAGAATATGTCCGCGTGATAGCCTCAACTATCCATTTAGATAGTCTATGCTTCGTGACCGGGGACCCTTTGGTGCGGTCACTGAAGCAGACAAAAAGCTGTTCCGACCGCCTCAAGGTGACGGAACGCTCAATGTAAATTTTAAGTGCTCTGACTGGAGAGAGCAGATTAAGCTCCGGGTCCTGCTCAGAGGAGGGGAGCGCAGATAATGTCACTACCTGTGCTCTAAACGGAGCAGAGAGCACCTTAGGTACGTAATCATGTCTTGCTTTGAGGACTACCCTAGAGTCATCAGGCCCAAATTCAAGATAGGAGGGGCTCACAGAGAGCGCCTGGAGATCACCCACACGTTTTACCGATGCTAATGCTAGAAGCAGTGGAGTACTGGAGTACTGCCATGGAATTCTTGTCCGCTTGGCCGGCGGACAAGAATGTGCGTCCAGCAAGGGCCGAGGTGGTCTTACACGGAGGGGTGAGACGCTTTTGCCTTCCAACATACCGCCAAGGGCGGACACAGATGTGCAGCCACCAACTCATCAAGGGGAGGCAGCTTCTCATATCCTTTTTCCTCTGCGCCGTCAACTTAGGTGAGAGCGGAGGAAGAAGAGGGTCGTAAACGGGCCGAATAGGGGGCGCGATCATGAACTTCCGGGAAGAACAGCGAAGTCCGCTGCCGAGGGGCTAGGCGGTGCCCCGGCAGAAACCATTCGTCTAGGCAGTTGCGAGTAGGTTCCTTCGGAGAGGACCACTCTAATCCCAGCTCTTCCACAGCCTGGGGACCCGAAGAGAGGACCCTGAGAGAAACGAACCAGTGAAATTTATCTCTGTGGAGAAGGCGAGGCACGCCGAGGTGGTGTGAGCCCCCACTTCCCCGAGCGCTTAGTTCCTCTACCCCGCTGCTTCGTCCCCGCAGGGTAAAGCTGGAGGTATCGAGGAGCGGAATCGCTCCCTGAAAAGAAAGCTATCCGAGAGAGCTATCACAGTGAGAGCATTCTGTCTCTCCGAGTGCGTCTTGAGCGTGGGAAACTCCCAAGCATGAAACGCACTCGCCGTGACCGTCAGCGGCGTGGAGGCGGACCCCACACGAGTGACAGGGACGACGCGGCATTTACATCAACGCCGCAGTAAAATTTGCTCAGAAAATTGACTTTTACAGCTTTGCCGGATAGCGGCAGGGAAAAGGATACAGCGCTGCTGAAACCAGCGGAATCGCTGAGCAGAGAGGTCCAGTCCGCTGCAAGACTCTTTCGATGGCGAAGCTATCAGTCCAGGTAGCGAAGTAGAAGTCGTCGCTGAAGGAGAAGAGATCTGAGGACCCTACGGCCATGTGTCTGCTTATATAGCCATTAGCCCCGCCCCTTTTGGCAGGCGCCATCGCAATGGTCGTGTAGTATTCACTGTGTTATTGTAAAGCTTCAGTCATTGGAGAAAAATGAGTTTTCCCGAATAGCATCCTGCTACGCAATACGAGTGAAGTATCGATAGGGAACTCATTAGCAGTCATGACTAAAATGAATATGGTGGTTTGGCGAGGTGTTAATCCAGTAAATTCAGCTGTGAATAATGTGTTAAAGAGAATGGGCTCAAAAGAGTTTCACTCGTGAATCGATATCAACGGCTGAAGACAGTATGCTCACTGCCGCCCGCAGACGCTGTGATCAATACTCCAGAAAATGATGTGTGCCTATTAATCTATTTTGTATTACTGTATTTTGTAGAACTCAGTCTCTCTCATTACATTCAATTTAGACTGCGAGTTCACAACAAAATACATGAGCCATGGCATGCTGTTGTTTTGTGTGGAGCTTTGAATACAGATGTGAACTGTAGTTGGACACCTTTCAGACCAACCAAATTTTATCCCCCCCTTTTAATTAAAAAGTGCCTGTTGCTTTTCAGGTTTATTTTCGAATTTTACTTATTAACTCTTATATAAGATCGTATCAGCAGATGACAGGTACACTGAATTTTTTCATTCACTAATTGAAAACAAGTTATACAAGAACAATAAACCTAATGCATGAGTAATACAATCTAGTACAAAAAAACAAGGCAAGTACATATTTTCATCTAACTAATCCAAATGTTGAGAGATGAGTAAATTTTAGAAGTTTTTCCACTGTAATGTTGGCTGGGAAGGTTTAGGAACATTCAGACACCAAAGAAAATACCTAAACTTGTAAGAAATAGAGATGGTGGATATGATAGCACAGTGATGCTAAAGCTTCAGATTACTGGGGATACCACTCAAGATACAGTTAAATGAACTGTAATATTGTCAAAAATGACTTTTTGTGCTACCTCACCAATTAATAGTTTCTTTACAAAGCAGAATTATTGTGTATCTCTGAACAAGACATAGCAATGTTTTGTTTCTAAATGAATCTGTGTTTTGTACGATTCGAATGAGTCAATGATTCAGCGAGTCATTAAACCCTTAAACTTTGCATTGCATCGGTCCAGCATTGCATCGACAAATCTTCAAGTTGTGAAGCACAAAACAAGATCTCCGTATCATATATGGTATCATTTTAAAGCTTAGAACCTTGGCTTTCTTATAAGTTCCATCATTTTTGCGATTATGTTACACACAAGATTATAACAAGGTCTGAATTAATCTTTCCAAAACCAAGCCAAAACTCTCCCAGGCTAAAATCATTAACATAAAATTAACTCTTATTTGTATATCAGACAAGCATATAAAACTGTATTTGTGATTTGTGATCGTGATTTTTTTCTTAAAATGAGTTTATTGAATTATTCCAATATATGTGGGATAGGATATGTAAAATATCCTCCAGACCATAAGAACATATTTACTTCTTTCTAAATGATTCAGTAAAAAATTGCCAATGCAAATTGCCGTTATCGTTTGATAAAAAAATCATTTTTTTTCAAACATTGCAGCGGAATTAAATATGTTCTTAAAACTTAGTAATTACTATAGCAAAACGAAGTAACATTCCTAGCTACAATAGTGTACTTCTTAGTGTACTGTACTCTGTAATATTCTTCAGTATTTACAACAGTTTATCAAAGGACACTAGTTAACTAAATAAATGTAATAATACTCTATTAAAGTATACCACAGTTTACTATAGTAAACATAAATATTATACAATATTTTTTTGTGGGTTGCTTCAAGCCATTTGTATGATCTTAAGTTTTTGCATTAATCCAATTCATTCTTATTAATAAAGTAACACAATTTGTAATGTTTTCCTCTGAGCATTTTTGAAACGTGTTTTATTTTGTAGATCAGAATTATTTATTTAGCACCACACAATACCGTGATACCGCTTGGCACCGTGATACTCTGGCTGGTATAGTATCATAAACTATGACTGGAATTACATACGGGATGATAGACGGGAAATGTAAAAGATGAAACACTGGAACTATTAATAGTTATACACTGGTTTGTCCTCTGCTCTATTATTACTCTTTCTTTCTCTGAACAGTTAAAAGTTCTGATCCCTAGAAACTCTGTAGACTTTAAATGCCTGAAGGCTGTGTGGCTAATTGCATTTCGGTGCTTTTGGGATGTATGGAATGTACGGTTGCCAAGCAACTGGTGGATACATTCAGCATAGTATTAAAATACTGGTAACCTCATTTGAGAGACTCACACTTCTGATACTTTTAAAAGAGTCTTCTGGGGAAGAGCACTGTTTAATGCATAGCATCATTTTATTATTTATCTTGCGTGTTTGACAAACAGAAAAGAGAATCATGTTCCAGGAAAAGGTTTAAATGTTTCTGGTAGAGAGTGATTGAGACCCCTTTCGTACACCCGGCGCAAGTGTTTTTGCTACTTTCAGCCCGACGCACTTCTCATTTTTCCATCCTGCACCATGTTGTTCAAATAGCAAATGCATTTGTACTCATTTGTGTGCCCATGGGTGTACTGGTTTAAAAAAAGAGGGGTTTTCAGCAGCACACAAACATGTCAAATAAAAAAAATGAATGGATTATAATGTAAAAGATAATTATTTTGTACATAAAGTTAAAGATACGGGTTGTCATGTAGATGGTGTGCTTGCACGCTTTAATCTCAATCACGAGCAGATGTGTTTCCTCTCTGGAGAAGTGTCCAGTCTTAACTCTTGCAAATTCCACCGTGTAAATAGCGAATCCGACCAGGCCGAGAACAACTGGCTCTTAAGGGGAAAGAGAGAAGAGACTCTGATTGGTTTACTACACGTTACGTCCCAAAAAACACACACTGCTCATTAAGAGAATCTGGACAGCCTGTTTAGACCATGCGCCCGGGAGTGTCAACAGTTTTCCAGTCGTTAAACTAGTAAAAGAGGATTCGGACACGCCCTGAGTGCACCTGCGCCATGCGCTCTAGACCATGCGCTTAGATTGTTAAAATAGGGCCCTAACATTTATACAGATGATGTGTAGAGAGCACTTCTAACATTCTGTCTTCATGAAACTGGAGCGGTGAGAAACAAGCCTGTTAAACCCGGTCACACGTCAACATAAATTACTGCAAACCAAAAGCACCACGACGGACAAAATGAAGACAGACAATTCTTTAGGATAATAAATACATTCATTACAATGCTTTTCAGACAAGCTGACTAATAAGCATGTCCCTGTCTTGATATGACATTTTTTAAGGTATAAAAAGCAATAACGCAACATTTCCACTTTGAACATAAAACGGAGATGATCACTAAAATGTTCAATAAAGTACTATTTTGTGACAAATGTTTTTCTTTGTTCGACTACAGTCTCACAACCAATAACTTCATACATAGAAAAGATTTCACATCTATGTCCCTGCATTGTGTATTATTTCAAATATTTCATGTAAAACACAGCACACGTGACCATCACAATAAATGTTCAAGCAAGTAAAAATCCTTAAATTCAGTACTGAAGTCATTTTTGGGAGTATCTGTACTTCACTTGAATCTTTATATTTCTGCAGACAAGATGTATACTTTGACTTTATACTTTACTTTTTTGCTTAACTCAGAGAATGTTCGTTACTAAAAACAAAAGAAAACATAGAAACAGAACTGAAATGGACGAGTTGGTGATCCGGTCACCATGACGATGCTGAACAAATCATTGATTAAAGCTCAATGTGCAAGTGCAAAAAGGGTTCTCACCTCGGTTCATTTTAACACAAGGTTTTAATGTTTCCTGTAGTTCAGTGGTAAGAGCATTGCGTTAACAACGCAAGGTTGTGGGTTCGATCCAAGGGGATTGCAAATACCTATGTAAACTGTATAGTATAACGCAATGTAAGTCGCTTTGGATAAAAGCGTCTGCCAAATGTCTAAATGTAAATGTTAATGTGCTGCTTCTTTTAAAGATAAACAACACAATAATTTTACAGTTTCAATGAATTATCAAACCACTGGGTTTGTTCGTGTAAGGGAAGTGCAAGGAAAGAAAGAAGTAAGGGCCAGTTAGATTTGTTCTGATTTTGTTAAAGTAGTTCTCTTAGAGGGATGATATTGTGGGTGGGAGAGAACTATCTTTTTATAAAGTTACAAGTTATAAAGTAAAGTTATAATGATGTGGTTTCTGAACTTGTATTTTGATAGTTTAGCAATTTGGCAACATGTTGTTCCTGATGAAACCACTGAGCTTGAGACAGAGCTTTTTCAAAGTTGTACATTTCTATGTAAGCACCAATTTTAATCTTTATGCTAGAAAAACAAAAAATTTATCAACAACGTTTGCTTCAACTTTATTTTAAATACTAAAATAGATTTAATATAAAAAGTACTTTTAATACTTATGTATAATATTTATGTATCTGTTACTCTAAGACTTTCACTCAAGTCATAATTCTTAAAGGCTACTTCACTTCTACCAAAGTAATTTTCTGGGAAGATAATTTTACTTTTACTCAAGTATTGCTTTAAGGTAAATTTTCTGCAGTCTCTGCAGTTTTTACTTCGTGTATATTATCGACAGAGGTCAGAGAACATACGAGTCGTTGAGACCCGCTGAAGTATATAGTTTATTGGACGTTGGGCTTTAATGAACGAGGCCTGTCTTCTCTATGTGATTTCCATTAAACACTTTGTGACGCACATCCATGATGTCGTTTCAATAGCGCTCAATACATCAGCCTATTTGACAAGCAAACCAAACAGTCGAGTCCTCTGGGTCACATCAATGGAAACATAAATTGCTTCTCTGATGTGTTTATCATCTTGAAACAATATTCAGATGAGGGGTCGAGACCACCCTTTTGAAGAAGCAAGCAAAGGACAGATTGTGTTGTACATTTCAATCTGTGTACCTGACGGGCCGCTGACAACAACATGAACATGATATCATAATGCGTAACACCCTAAAGGGTTTATTGGAAATTAATATTCATGAATACAAATATTTATAAATGTTTTCTCTTATTGTGTGTGACCACAGCATCAACTAAACAATCACGCTTAAGCCTGGGTTTACTTAGACCGAATGTAGATGTGTTGTCAATGGCAACAAAAGGCATTAATATCCACACGTGTAATGAATAGCAGTGGTCCGCGCAGTTCAGCTGCCTCAGTTGCTGGAGTTTGAGGAATGAAGGGGCTGTTTATGAGCATCACACAAGCTCTTCGCTCAACAGGCTCTTATGAAGAGATCTACAGCTCCATGATTCTCTTATACAGCAGGACAGACACAATCATACTTCAGAAAAATATACCTGCGTGGGCTACACTCAAACTAGTCTGTTTGTGCATTCAGCTTTAGATGAGACAGGAATAGTAGAGAGATGGGAATAAAACCTTGGTTTCCAGTCGCACAGAAGTGCTAAGAAACAAGCAGAAATGTAATCGGAATTTGCATAACAGCAACGTACATTAAAACAGAATGGTTCTTCCTTTGTGTTTTTCACGTAAAAGCAACGATGTTGCCAGGCCAGTGGTTAGTGATGTCACTTTGTAAAGAAATGATTTGTGCCCGAGCACAACATAAGGATGGCCCAAAAGCACTTCCTAAAAATGTTGTGCGTTCAAGCCGTCAAAATACAAGCCTTCAAAATCTTGTGAATACAAAACTTTCCTCTTTTTTTGTGTTAGAGACACGTTCAACTCACGTATAAAGTGATGAGTGACGTGTCAGAGAGAAAGCACGAGAAAACAGAGTCAGTCATGAAACTTTCTGCCTCTCTGAATGTATTGATTTTTACAAACATAATTCAGAAATAAAAATCTGCTCGTGGATGTCAGTTTACTGCTGCGTGTTTACAATAAATGATCAGTGTTGGGCAAGTTACTCTTAAAAAGTAATGAATTACTAGTTACTCATTAAATATTTAATAGTGTAATTAGATTTCTGCACAAATTACTCTCCCAAAAAGTATATAAGTATTTTTAAAAAGTATTTAATTACTTAATTACTTTCAATATCCTATATCAGTCTTTATTAGTTTAGTGATTCAAAGATACAGTAGACATGTAACGGCTCTTTTAATTCATTCAACTAAATAATAAAAAACTACAAAAAGTAGTATTATTAACAGACCAAAGTGTTTCAATGTGAGAAACAAACATTAAAGAATGGATTTAAAGTCAGACTTTGAATTTTGATGTCAATTCCACTACTGCACAAAGTATTTAGTTGATTTACATCAGAAGTAACTGTATTCAATTACATAATTTTGTGAGTTATCCCTTACTTTACCTTTTCAAGAGAAAAGTTAACAAATTACAGTAATTGATGAGTTAGTAACTAGTAACATCCAACACTGCTATGACTCAAACAGATTTGATGTCACTTATATGGCAAACGTTTCTTACACATCTTTGATTCCACGTAAACTAGTAAAAGATAGTCCTGAAAGTTTTTTTTAAATAGCCAATCAAAGTAGAGCAGTCTGTGGTCATTACAACATTAGACCGCTACAGACATGTTGAAATTAGAGATGAACCGATAATACATTTCTCAACTGCTGATGTTCTTGACATTTTCTACATAAAGAGCACAAATTCATCCCATATTAGCTGGGATCATCGGCTGTTTTTAAATTGGCCAATATAATCTTGTATAATCAAAAAATCTACGAATTCAATGAGTCTTTCAGGCAAAACACTAAATTTCCCCATCGATTCGCTTCAGAAGACTTTGGTTAAGACCGCGGTGCCGTGTTGAGCCTTCTTTGATCGATGGAAGCACTTTTTGGAGCTTCAAAAAACTGCCCCCATTCACTCCCATTCTACCGCTTGGAAGTCTAATGATACGTGGTATTACAAGAAGAAAGTCATATTCAGTCATGAATGCCTTGAGGGTGAGTAATACATGAGGAGATTTGTTATATATCCCTTTAATACAATGTTGTGCACCTTTAAAAATGCTGAGTTGGTACAGAGATTTTGAGGAATCGCTCCCGCCCATTTTTGTAGCACCTTTGGCATGCTCAAAGTCCAGTATGACTGCGGATCGAAAGAGTCGCATGCCAGATTGGAGCTGGTGACTCCATCTGTCATTTTAATGTGTAAACTGGGTATCGTGCGGCGAGTGAGGGGTGAACTGTGGGCGGTCTATGGCATCTACACAGCGCTGGAGATTGTGTTTCACTCAGCTCGGCTCCTGGCATGTTTACATAGCGCAGCGCGGCTCTCCACCTGCCTCCCTCTGTTTTACAAGCAGAGAAGTGATATAACACAGGCCTCACAACATGAGCTACATGCACCGTCAGCTGTTAAGTGCTTGGCAGAATGTCGGCGAGGTGCGAGAGAAAGCAGACCCTGAACAACATCGTCTGTCTCCAACTAAAGCTTCCTGAGCTAAGACAGCTGACTCGATTAGCTGTATGTGAATGCACTGTGTGTCAATGAATGTCACTCGGAAGCGGCTTTTCTGTACTGACACATGCACGCACTTTATGTTCATCGTGTTCAGTATAACTGGAGTTGACAATACGACACAATTGTCATTTAACAGACACCGTTTCCTCAGGAGCTCATACTGACTGCCTTAAAAATAAAGATATTACATTATAATTCAAATGACAGAAAGATGCTAGCCAAGTCACGTTTACCAGTAAGAATAATTCAAGCAAATGCATTTGGTTTTTTTGGAAAGCATTGTTGCCATGGTGATTTTTTTTTTTTGCGAGGGCAATAAGCCTTGTTTTGGAGAGGCAGATCACTTGCTTTGCCAAAACGCTTTTTTATCTAGTGAAGTTTCATGACAAACAGCAAGTGATTGGTTTCTCATTAGCCTGAAACAGCTTGAAAGCAAATCAGTTTTCACCACATTCTAAAAGTTAATCACGATCATGTCGGCCTATATTGAGATCACAATTATTTATCATGATTACTTGCTCACCGACTTCTGAAACAACATAAAAAATAACTGATAACCGAAGTAAAAAGCTGCACCGCTGTAGATCCTCGCACAATGGAACGCAGCACAATAATCGTTTCAACTCGATTTATCTGTTTTTCTAATCATTGGAAGACCAGATTGACTACTGTGATTAATGGCCATTAATTAGAAAGCCCTAAATTCTTGTTGGCAAACATGCTGAAGGTCTTACTGTGGAGGAACGATACGAGTTTAATTCAGCCCAGCAAAGCTTAGCAACAGAAGATACGTGACGATAGACGTGAAAACTCCGGGCAAATCTCACTGAGAGGGGGGTTTTGATTAGGGCACATAACGTTAATCAAACTCAATAAAATCTTCCTCCGCGGGGCACGAGGAGCATCTCAACGTGTCATACACACTGTGAAGCAGACACTTCAGAGCGCGACAGCTCATTACACTCTTATTAGGAAATGTGTGGTTACAATCAAGCGCTCCGTCGCCGAACACGTCACGCCTGCTGAAGAGCATCTCTCCATCAGATAAGTCGTTTCCACATCAAGGCCACAAGTGTTCTAGTGTTGCGGAAGTGTCGTGGAGTCATTGGCTCGCAGTGGAAATCGGACTGCTTTTGCCAGCTTGACGCTAGAATGTGAAATAAATCTAATTTACACACCACAAATATTTACAACAGTAGCCTACACAGCCCAGCATATATCTGTCAACAAAAACAAACCTCACCCTCATGGATCGGGGGGCTTGTCAGATGACAAGAGCTAGTCCAAGACAGATTAAGAAATCTCTTCA
Organism: Triplophysa dalaica; assembly: GCF_015846415.1. Classification (NCBI taxonomy): domain Eukaryota; kingdom Metazoa; phylum Chordata; class Actinopteri; order Cypriniformes; family Nemacheilidae; genus Triplophysa; species Triplophysa dalaica. The sequence continues at coordinate 18,289,614 of NC_079558.1, read as the reverse complement.
GGAATCAGAAGGAGCAGAACCAGTGAGCAGTTGTTTACGTTGTGTCTTTTTGCTTCTACTCTTTGCTGTTTTGGCTTTGAAAGTACCTGGTAAACGCTACGAGACCTTCACAGCGGGGTTGACATCACACAGGACTCTTTCCAGCAGCTGATGGTCCATTTACTATCACACGGTCGACTTTACAGCGGCTCACAGATCCAAGGCTTATCCCTGTAAATGCTCATGTAGTGTTTTGTCAATCTGTGGCAAACTGGGAAGGTCAGATCGAGGCAATACTGAATTTCACTATAGGGCTCTATAGAGGGTCAAAATCATGGTAAAAATTGGGTGGGTAAAAAATTTCTTTGTCAAGTGAAAGATTTACCATCCAGCTTGTCAGGGGGTTTATTAGAAACAAAAAATACAAGACTTGTAGATGACATGCGGAATTTAAAGCAATTTATGCAATTTCTCTTGCTTAGATTTTTTGGGGGGAATTTTTTGCACCAGGTCTTATATATTACAGATACACCCATGAGGACAGAAAGGAACTTTAAATTTTGAAATAGATCGCGTTTTCTTTTAGAGTTGGGCCGATAGACGATGTTAGACATTGTATAAAGATGACTGGTGTCTGCGCATCCCGCGTTGTATATTGAAGATTTGTGTCTGTGCAGCCTGCGTTGTATAAAGAAGACTCATGTCTGCGCAGCCCGCGTTGCATAAAGAGGACTCGTGTCAGCGCAGCCTGCGTTGCATAAAGAAGACCTGTGTCTGCGCAATCTGCATTGCATAAAGAAGACTCGTGTCTGCGCAGCCCGCGTTGCATAAAGAAGACCTGTGTCTGAGCAGCCCGCATTGCATAAAGAGGACTCGTGTCTGCGCAGCCTGCGTTGTATAAAGAAGACTCAAGTCTGCGCAGCCCGCGTTGCATAAAGAGGACTCGTGTCTGCGCAGCCTGCATTGCATAAAGAAGACTTGTGTCTGCGCAGCCCGCGTTGTAAAAAGAAGACTCTTGTCTGCGCAGCCCGCGTTGTAAAAAGAAGACTTGTGTCTGCGCAGCCCGCGTTGTAAAAAGAAGACTTGTGTCTGACTCGTGTATGCGTATCCCGAGTTGTATAAAGACGACGTACGCTTGTCTGCGCAGCTCGCATTGTATAAAGATGCGCCTCAATTTATGACACCGCAGGGCCCAACCCTATTTTCTTGCAATATTTTGCATTATCTTGTTAAAAATGCTCCCTAATTTATGAAGCATCACATGACACATGAGCCCCTTTCACACAGATATCCTGATAAACTATACCAAGTGACTTTTTCAGTAGGCTGAATACAAAAAAAATGTAAACTTACGTTTTACTGGTAAGATACATTCATACAGTTGCTCTTAGATGACTTGAAACCAGACAACTCGAATGTTTCTTTGACTTTTTTGTGAACGGGACAGAGTAAATGTAAATGGTCCAAAGCTGTCGTTGCACATGCTCATACAGACAATAATGTTCTCTGTTTCCACATAGCATCACAAGGGTAATTTAAAGGTTATGTAACAACTAGTCATACTGGAAAACAAGAACTTAAAAAAGCAAAGACACAAGATAAGTCGGCCGTCAGCTCAGTTTGGACCCTGCGGACATCACAGTGGTGTAGCAAACTTCTGAAGAAAGAAAGTAGTTGATGGTAAAGTTTTAAAAGGTTAGACACGTCATCATCCAGGCGTGGCTTCTGTCATACTGTTATTATGAAAGCAGTTAGTCTTTTCATCACAGGATGAGATTCGGACGATGGCGTCATTAAAGAAAACGGGCACTCGTGAAACAAACAGCTTGCAGTCGATGCTTAGTCTCCGTAATGAGGAAATAAATCATCTGGAGACACTTGTGGACAGTGTTCCACAAGTGCACTTGTGGAACAGTCGTCATGTCACTGCTGAGGAAATGATGCTTCAAGGGGACTAGAAACACTAAAGGCTGAAATAAACCACACGCTTTGTGATTGAGCTTCACTGACACTCCTGCATGTCATAAGAAAACATTTTCCGGGTCTGACCTGCTTTACATCCCTAAGAAAATCTCCGGCTTTATCTCTCTTAAACAGCCTTGAACTTTCAACACGTATTTCCATCAAAAAGACTCAAGACGTTTTAATAAAGTCTCACTCTCACCGGAGCGCAGGTCCACTGCCAAAAACCAAGGGGTGAAATTCTGTCTCCTGGGGATTTCACCACAAATATTCCATGTGGATGGGGTTTCCATGGCAACAAGCGACTCGTGGCACTTAAAGCGACAATGGGCTGGAGTGGAAGATAATGTGCTTCTCTCTAAATTTTGGTTGCTAATGTCTTTAATGACTCTGGGTGTAAATCAAAGAGAGTCGCGAGGCTTCTTTGAACGGGAACTTTCTCCATACGTATTAAGCTAATGAGAATTAAAATGGGAAGTCTAGAACAAAGCCGGCTACACCGTTTTTGAAAATGTGATGTTTTTCACTCATACATCAGACATAAAATCAACCCGTTTGTGTGAGACTGTGTGTGCATGTGTGAGGCTTTAGATTAGAAATATCATTAGTAAAGTCAATGAGAAATCCTCATTTGAAGCGTGAGACAAACCTGTGAGTGTGAATTTGTTTGCGTGAGCTTCTTTATGTGTGTGTGGAGTTGTTGGTGTGTGTGGCAGATGTGTTTTAACTCTCGTGCCAAAAAGTGATTCACCTGACCCTCGTCCATTTCTACACCTGTGTTATTAGATTCTGTGCACTGATGCTGTGTGAATGAATGCAGTCCAGTTCTCTGTATGCAATGACAGGTGTATCATTCATTAACAAAACATTCTTGATCATGTGATTATGCTAATGAGCTCACACAGTACAACCAATAAGATGACACTTGTTTTATTAAAGGTACAGATCTGAATGAAAACTACTCATGTAAAAGTGTGTGAACAAAAGATGAGTTTTTTTATTATTCAACCAATCACGATGTACTGGTTAACTGGCAAATCACAGCACACCTCGCTTTTCAGAGCCATGATGAGCTTTGTAAAAAATCTGCACGTTTCAGAGAGATGGAGCAAACAAGAGATACAAACATGACCGGTATGAGGAAAATACAGCGTTTTTGAACCTTAAATCATGTTTACACATTACATTAAATCTAAAACAAACCATAATTTTAGTTTTTACCCTCACGTTGTTCCAAACTTGCATGTGACTGCTTCTTGAGTGGAACACAAAAGAAGATATTTTGAAAAATGTCCTTTGTCCATACACTGGAATCAAAGGGATATTTCACCTAAAAATGAAAGTTCTGTTATCATTTACTCACCTCCGAGTTGTTCCTAATCTGTAGGATAGTAGGAAAAAATGCTTTATAATTATTTTTTGAACAGATTAGAAAACGAAAAGAATGTAGGACAGCAAACAGTTCTGGGACACTTATGACTTACATTGTATTTTTTCAGACTATGCAAAAATTTTGACTAGCCCCACCACAAAAAAACCTTCTTTAAGTTAAAATGTTATCAGTAAAGAGCAGTGAGTGTTTTTGTCTTCATTCTTTGTTGTTTGATGAACAAAACTGAGACATTTATTATGCTGCTGCCCCTTTAAGAGATGCACAGATCTCTTTGTTTCCACATGCGTTTTGTTCCCGTAAGACATAATTGATTGCTTTTTAGAAGGATACTTGGTAATATTGGCATTTTGGCATCATTTTTGGTCGATATGTCTTATTAAGAGCAAGACGACGTGAAAGAGAACTCAATTCAGTATTTTGAGCGTTAATGCGACATTCTGGCCGAGTGCTTATCTCAAACAGCACGTGAGAACAGAATAAAGTCCTCTATCGCATCTTCTTGGAAATATTTAAATATGCAAGTCTTAAAAACATACAAATGATCATTTCCCATGACGATACAGAACTGGCCCGATCGGGCAAGTGACAGATCTCTCAACTGGCCCGAGGATCTCCGATCCCGGCCCCGGGCCATCGGGCAGTCCTTTATATGTAATGGGAGTCAAAGGGGGGCAAAATCTTTCTGGTTACAAGCATTCTTTCAAATATCGCAGACAGACTTTCAGTAACATCTATCCATCCATAAACCATTACAGAATTCTCCAGTTGAATGTCATCTTGACTGTTCTGCATCGTCCTACAGTGATGGCTTTTCAGTTTTATATATTCATTTTCATTTTGTTCATCGTCATACTGTCAGTGTGTTTACTAAAACACCGTGAGAGATGTCAACTTAATGGAAAAGAATCAACTAACCCAATCAATCTGGCTTTCACAATATTTCCATGACTCACAGCCCAGTGAGGGCTTTGTGATAGCGCATGATCATGGGTTTGAGCCCCTCGCCTCACACCGCACACATGAGCTGATGACTCACGTCTCTAAACAGCCAATTCCTTGAAGTTTGTGACAAGACGTCGTGAGTTTTGAAATCAAAGTGGAACGTCTCGTTACTACTAAATATGCATGAGGTCATTAAAATCGTATTCTGTAAAGTATATCCTTCATTTGTTTATGTGTCAGGAGTCCTTCTTTTCATCTCCCTTCACCTGCTGAGCTTTTTGTGTGCAATACAATTTGTGTTTCGGATGTGCTGGTAACCATCAGGGTTCATTCAGAAT